>NW_008654270.1:0-26194 GCF_000695815.1 Acanthisitta chloris | reverse complement strand
TTAAGTGATACCAAGATGGGATTTCTGGAAGGTCTCCAGTGAGGTGTAGAAAAGGGGAATTTGGATTTGTTAGGAATTTAAAACTGATTTAAATCTGTTTGCCAATGTCACCACAAAGCTTGACCACTGCAGAGCACTTAATTTCCAGCTAAGAGGCATCCTCTCTGTTTCTCCAGGAGCTTGTCTCTTGTGCACCCTCACACACCACCACTGTGTCACAGGTACTCATTCATATAGTCATGCACGTCCTTTTGCCTTTTGTTACCTCATGCACGGTGCTTTGCTCTCCTGGGACACTCCCTATTGCACCTCACCCCGAATCAGAGACACATTCTTCTCTCAGGCACCCTTGTTACCTAGATTGTCCCACGGATAGGTGAGTGATTCGTACCCATCCTCTTTCCTGCTATGTCACCCTCAGCCTGCAGTGCAAAAATACCTGTCCTGCTCACACAGAGAGAGCAAGCTCACACATGCCCCATTATGCCACTCTTTATACAGACATGCTCCTGGAGAAGCAGATCACCTGGGAGCATGTCTCCTGTTCAGAGAAAGCTCACAGAAAAGACAAGGCTCTCCAGAGTCCTGCACACACTCAAGAAGGCAAACATCCCTATTAAGCATTTCATTCAACCCAGAAACAGCCTGAGGCAGTTCTTGGAGGTCTGTCCTGTAAGAACTGCTGCAGTCCTGCTCTGTTGGGCTTGCATGTTGTGTCAGAAGTAGAGCACAAACTGATCCCACTACATTTCATCACCTCTTTCTCTGCCAGTTCATGTTGCTTGTGTGGTTCCTATACCCACTGTGTGTTCTTAATCATCTTTCTCACACTTAGAGCTGACCCAGTCCCTACCACCTTATATTCACCCTATTTCCCTGCCTTTGTATAAACACTTATGAATGAACACCTGTGTATATTCCCTAACAAACACATGCATGCACACACAGAGTGATCTCCTCACAAAACTGTCAATCAGTGGCTCATCTCAGGCTTCTTCCTCTTAGATGTGTATTATTGCAGGGATGTGGAGAAAACTGTCCCCTGTAACAGAGATGCTGGAGAGGGGACACCCCTACTGTAGTGACAGATCCTCAGGTTGTCCAGAGAGGATAGCCCAGACAACTGCACAGGAAATAAGCAGGTATGGTAGGACAGAGACTTGCAAAGCTCTTACCTGGGGTGTGCTACAACTGCAGGAAACAGAGTAGAGACACTGTGCACAATGCAATTGCTTGCTGAAGCAACATATAAGCCAGGTGAAAACCAGTTACAGTTATGTTGAAGTTTCAGCAAAACCCACATGGAAAACATTAGGGAAAACATGCTTTCCCTTTTCTTTTTTTCGGGAGGAGAAGTTTTGGGCAAAACCATTTCCTTTCAAAATATTTCTGATTCCTCTTCTAGTTGTCCATTTTCTCACCCCATCCCATTTTTCTCTATTCAGTGTTATTGCCCCTTCAGAACAGCATGTGGGTGCAAATAAGGCTGAAGAACAAGATATGACCCTAAACCCCAGAAAAACAAAATGATGATCACTTGGATTATTTTTCAGTGTAAGAACAAAGTGAAGGCAATTTTGAATCACAGAAGACATTTGTTCAACTAGAAATGTTCATTAACATCAGTTCCTTTTCTCCCTTTCCTCTGGAGTTAACATACCTAGGTTTTTGGGTTTTTGGTTTTTTGGTTTTTTTTTTTTGCCAGAGAGGATTACAGAACACAGCTGGTACAAGAAGAATAATGAATGAACAGATTTTGTGGGGAGCAACTGAGCAGATGTGCAGTTAGGTATAAACTGCTTGATGCACATGCAACTCCTATGGCTATAGCACAGCTTAAGGGAAAGCAGCAAGGACAGAGGAGCTGTGATTATACCTGGGCATTGAATAAGCAGACTGAACAGAGATCTTTTCCTCAAATAATGATTCATGAAATCAGAGTGAAGACCCCTGAGTGTGTGAATAATATGCAATTGTGGAGACTAATTAGTGATAATTAGTTCACAGAGTAATTGCAGTGCAAGGAGAGGACTGAGGTGCTTAAGCAGCAGATAGCGTCTGACTGTTCATCCTTCTGTAATCATTCTTTGTTTCTAGAAAAGAAAAACAATGAAAGGCACAGAGAATGGCCACAAGAAAGAAACGACAAAAAGGGAAAAGAGAACAGGTGGCAGACAGTCAAAGAGAAAGAATGACTGAGACACAGAGATACAAGGTGCAAGAGTAGGATGGGGCAGGGAGTTAGATCAACGAGTCAGATGGGGAAAGGGAAAGGGCCAGTGTGCACCAAAGAGAAAGCAAGTTAATTCTAACAGAAAGACCCTCATCTCTTATATGAGCAAGAAACTGGAAGCACTCATTTTACCTGTCCATGACTGCCAGGGTCTCTCTCAGGTGATGGGATTACAGGGAGGTTGTCTTGCAGGCTCAGTCTGTGCAGCCCTCTAACCTGATGTACAGAAATGTGGACTGCCCTGTGTGTCCCCTCCCCATTCTCCCCTATGTACCCCCTGCAGGCTTTCATTGGGGTGTGGTTGAGGGAGGAGTTAGAAAGGTCTCTGGAGTTGCAGGAGCTGAAGAGCGAAGTGTTGAGATGCAAAGGGGCATCAGTTCTGAAAGATGCTCAGCACCCATTGGTCGCCACCCCCTACTGCACTCCCCTCTGGGCCCTTCCTGCCTGCAACACTATTCTGAAATAATATCAATAGCATAACGAGGCAGGAAACATTGTCTAGTGGTTAGAGGGGGGCCTGAGAGTTTGTGTACCACTAACGTGAATGTGGGCAAAACCACACTATCCCTCCGGGCTTCAGGTCATGCAGCTGTGCAGTGAAGGTGGTGATCCTGCGCTGTCTCACCACGGAGGCAGCTCTGTGCAGCACCCTGCAGCCACCCAGCTGGAAGGAGCTCAGGGAACACCAAATTGTTGGCAGGCCTCTCCCCCTCCTCCATGACCCCCTGAAAGGTCTGGCAGTTGCTTGGCAGCATGGGGCAGCACCGAAGGTGAACAGGAGAGTAAGAAAGACCCAGCTCCCAGAATCTGATGGGGAGCACTTTGCCCCACTTTGGCACCTGAACATGGCCATGGGTGTCTGAACCATGTCAACACGCCAGGAGTGGTGGCAAACCTGCGTCGCAAAGCTGCATACAAAGGACCAGTGCGGAATGACTCTGGGTCTGATCCTGCTGTTCCAGGTGGTACTGGCACTGGCACGGAGATCTGCCGGTGGCATGGTGACTGTCAGGATCCTCTGACTGACAGCTGTGCTCAGCAGATGTGCAGTTGCACCCTGTCACGGCCGGCCTCACACTCAGGATGCACATGCTTCGCTCCACCAACACTGCTCTCTGCTGCCCAGGCTCTGCTGCTGCCCACACACCCATCCTCTCTGCAGGACTAAAGGACAGCCAAGGGATGAGGCAGCAGCTTTGGCTGGGCAGGGTGCTGAGGAGGCAGCAGGAGGACATTCTGCTCCATTTCTGCCTCAAGCGGGTCACAGCTGAGAAACAGGGCTTTTGTTTACCTCACACTAGGGTAGTTCTTTGTTTTTTTCTCTGCTTGATTTACTTTCCTTATTAATTTTACTGGTTTTCAGCATGCTAAAACTTTGTGAAACCAGTATATGCAAAAACATGAAAAGGAGATGTGACTTGCCAAAATGGAGCAGACTCTCTAGCCCAGCACTTTGAGAGTGCTTGTCTTTGAGAGTGGTGGGCATGGCACATTTCAGGAAAAGGAAAAGCACTCCTGGAAGGTCCAGGCATGGGCTATTCTACTCTTTGAGGAAATGTCTGGGTAGGACACACACTCAACTCATCCACATTTTGGCAGCTGCATTGGTCTCAAGAGCTGTGGCAATTATCTTCTTTGAGGATCTGGCTCCTAGTGTTTGACCAAAGCTAGAAGAGCCTGCAATCCTTCTGAATCCCTGTCCTACTTAACAGAGTTAAGAAGGTGCTCTCACTAATGAAACAGATGTCCCCTTTCAGCTTTTTCCCTAGGAGTAGCACCTCATGAAAAATCTCCTAGGTCAGACCAACCCACCACACTCCAATAATAGTGTTTTTTTTCTATTAATAATTCAAAGAGGATGTTTGTTACACAGGACACTAAAAAAAAAAATAATCCCCAAAACCCCCCAAAGAAACAAAGAGGATGTTTGTTACACAGGACACAAAAAAAAAAAATAATCCCCAAACCCCCCCAAAAAACCAGGAAAAAAAAGAAGCAACACACCCTGGGAAATCTGCTTTTTGGAGATCACAACTGTGTTTCATCTGATAAATTAAGGTTTATTCTTGTGCTGGCTTCCAATTTTCATAGCCAAAAGCTTGCAGAAAATTTTACATAACATTTGCTTCTCTGAATGGAGTCAAGAAATATCTTCACGGCCCGTAAATTAAATTTGTGCAAAATTACTTTCTCAAAGGTTTAACATGTCAAGTCTCATAAAACTAGATCCTTTCTCTGATCCTGGCTGCAAGTGTAATTCATTTTTTCATGTTGAAAACATGCTTTTTTCCTTAAATGTTGAGAGCTTCTCTGCTCTCCATGGAGAAAAAAAGAAAGAATGGATGAATAAACAGATGAACTGCATTTATGTCAGGGATCTCAAGTCTAAATACTGCTGTAGGCTTTTTAATACACTTCGTTTAGACCAGTAACTTCCCTCACATGGAAGGTGCAAATGCACAAAATCAGTGGTAATGATTCTCTGCCTCTAGGTCTAATCCCTAGAGCAGAAACATGTAGGTGTGCATGTATTTTAGTGTCTTGTAACAACGTTTCAAAAAGTAGTAACTTAGTTTCAAAAGACACCCTCACCTCCCATGCAGTTCTGCCTAAAGCAGGAGTTGCAGTCTCTTGGCATGGCAATATCTTGCTCATTAGCAGATGTCACCTCTGCTCTAGTTAAAAAAAACAAAAGTAGTTTAGAAAATAGTGGAAAGGCTGCTGATCCCTGATCTAGTTGCTAGTCCAGCTTCCTCCCCGATTGTAAATTGCCAGATCTTTAACAAAAGGTGGGACCCTGGTGTATTAGCTGGGATCTAATACACAAGCAGAGATGCTGACCACTTATTGGTCAAACTTATTTGGAGAGGAGACTAGAGGTGGAAGTGAAAAACAATTTTACTGAGGATGACTCTGTCGCTGTTTCTGATCAAAGCCTGAGTCAGTTAAAGGCCAGTGGGGAAGGCTAGGAAGGGTCCCTGTACTGGTGTGTTTGGAGTGTTACCTAGCAAGAGACACTGCTCCAGTTTATCAGGATCACAGAAGGATGTCCTAACACCCCTTCAGGTTTCTTGTGCTCAGGACTTCATTGGCGTGAGAACAGAGAAATAACAACAGGCTGAAGAGCAGTGGCCAGGTGTAAAGAGGGAGAAGGAATACCACAATTAATTTTATGAATGATTCAGAAAGCAAACTACCAAGAAATTAGAGAGCAAAAGTGCAGTGAAAAATTTAAAGTAATTATCTAGCCCCAGAGCAGGGGAGAGGTTGCTTGTTTAGTCAACAGGAAGTCATGTGCTGGTGTGTATGATTATAAATATATATTTTTTCCATTCACCTTTTGCTCAGAAATCACCTTTTGAAACCAGCGCCGAAATCACCAGTTGGTTGGTTTTACACTGAACACAAGAAATGCAGACACCTGCTTCCCTCGCCTCATGAGAAAACCTCAAGTAGAAAAACTTTCTCTGCTCAACAAGTGCTGATGCACCAGACACTGACTTGCACAGTGACCTCGAGCAGGGGAATGGTAGAGCTCCTTGCAGTTAGTCACAGACAAATAGATAAGCTGATGTGCTTGTTTATTGTAAGCACATATGATATGCTTAATTCATATAAGCATATATTAAGGGTAAAGTGCTTATTTATTATACACACATTACACTGTTCATTCAATGAAGATTCATCACCCTGTTTTGAACAACAGACCCAATAGATGGTAACACACTTGCTTGGACACCTCTGCCAGGCACAACTCTCCCATTACTCCAGTCCTGGGTGCAAACAAAACCATCCACACTAGATGTAGAGGCAGCTTGCTGTCTAGGACATGGGGCAGAGGGCCTTGTCCCTAGAGCTGCCAACTCATCTTGTGATGCAGCTGTGGATACCATGCCTGGGGAGAGGGTTTCAGCAACTGCAAGACAAAGCACTGACTTTTCTGGTCCTGAATATGCATAAACAGGGAGATGTATGAAAGCTGTATGAGGTCTGCCTGGAGTGGACAACACCAGGAAGGGGTGTGTTTGTGGAGTTTGCAAACACAAAGCTAAAGCACTGCGGGGAGAGTGCCATTGAGGCTGCATCTAAGTTATGAGAGCAGGCATCCCAGGTCATGAGAGGGAAGTGGGAAGAAAAGAAGGCAGGAGTTCAGGCTGTGTGGGAATGCCACTGGGGAGCTGTGTTTATGAAACTTGCACCCCTGAACTGTGCACTGCTACATGCTTCAGGGTTGTGGATAATGCCACTAATGCAGAATTGAGGGCACCTCTTTGCTGGCTGTGCACTAGGATTATACATTACTGTGTGTTTTACTAGTAATTTGGCTTTCCAGGTTTGCACTGCAAAACCTTTACCTGGAGGCCTGACTCACAATTTATTTTTGTTCCACTGTTGAGCTTGTTTTGGTGCTGGGGCACGAGGCAAATTAGGGTGAAACTATTGAATTGAGTACACATTTTTTCAACCGCAGACCTGTAAATTCTGGCCCTGCAGCTCTCTGCTAGCCCAGCCTGGGGCTCCTTATAGGAACTAATGATCCTCAGTCTTGACACTGTGACCCCACAATACTTTTCTCTCCCTGTCTGTATTAATATACTCCTCCATGTCTCTAGGCAGCAACACTTCCATCCCTTGCTACCAGCGACTTACACCTGCTTCAGATCACCCCAGCAGGAAGAGAGGAAATGGGCTGAATGGGGCTGAGGAGTTTGAGACCCAGTAAATGGCTTCCCCACCATGAATGCAGGTAAGAAATGTGACCAAAGTCCACATAGTTATGCTAAATGCCCTCTGGTGCCTTCTCTAGCTTGAGGCTGTGACATAGTTGGCAGCTTATCCCATTTACACAGAGTCTGCAACCAAGCAGAATGTGCCTTCCCCATGCTGAGAGCTGGAGGGGGGGGCAGGGAAGTACCCACCAGAGCTGCTTGCACCTTGCTACTTCCCATAGCAATACCTGCAACCTGAGCCTCCAGTGTGCCCTGCCCATCTGACTTGGCTTCTGACTCTATGCTGTGCAGTCCTGGAGAACACCCTCTTTGTACACAGGGAGCTGCAGACTGCGTTCCAGTGTTACTCCATTCTACTACAGCTCAGCCCCCTCGTCTGGGCACCCCAGACCCTGCTCCAAATCATGTTTTTGCCTTCTTTAATGGAAGTCACTGGCTCTGTATCTCTGCAATCATCTGCTAGCCACAGGGAGAAACTCAGTTTTGCACTGCAGTTTTCACAATGAGACTCACCTTCTAGCTGTGGTTATGGTTTTGCAAACCAATGTTTCTTGTGATTAGCTCTTGTTTGTGCAATGCTGCAGCTCGTGCTACTCAGTGCAAAAAGAGCTTGCACCTGGGGCCTGGGTAGTAAATCCCAATTTTAATTTCCCTGTTGTATTTGGAGAAATACTTTGCTGGAGGGGCCAGGACAGAAGTGCTTGGGAGTTCACTAAAGAACATCATATTCCATGCTCCTTGACTGGCAGTCACGTGTTGGGTACTCTGCAGTTGTATTTTCCTTGGCTGGAGGTCCTTGTGAGCAGTGTTCTTTCTCTTACAGTATTTTTATCAATTAAGTAAGCATTCGCAGAAGATTCAAGACAGCCTTGCTACTTCTTGTCTTCCTTCTCCTTGACTTCAGAGTTGCTCCTAAGCTCCCATCACTGACCATATCCAAAAGGTTTGTGGCATGCCACCACTAACCCCTACTCCCTAATGTCAAAGTGTCAGTAGAATTACTCTTTGCCCCTGACAACCTGATCTTCTTCTGAGAGGGTCAGTGCTCTTGGCAATGGGGGTCGAAAGGAAGACTCATCCTGAGGCCAATGAAGGGAGGGAGAAGGGGGTGAAGAGTGATTCTCATCATTCTATGAGAATCTCCTCCTTTGTTGTGATATCTCTGCTGTTTTCCTTCCTTGATAGTACATGTCCATGCCTAGCTGTGCTGACTGTTAGCATCAGTAATTTCTTTAGCCATAACCACATGAGAGGCTTCCAAGTTTCTGTGATAAGCAGTGAGGTCAGAGTTGTGACACACTCGAGCTAGCTGCCCAGGCAGGGAAGGGTATTCAGTACTTTAAGAACTTCCCAACTAATTCCATAGAGTTTAAAGATAACCTTTCATGTTCCAGCTGAAAACATGGGTTCTGTTGGATGAAAAGGTTGGTAGAAGCTCCTAGAAAACAGAGGAGAGAAAGAACAGGAAGAATCTGAAGGGGGGACAAAGACCCAGGGAAACTACTGATTTTGAATTATTATCAGAAATTTTAATTCACTGGTGCCCATTGGTTTTGACAATGCTTGCAGCATTGCTTCTGCTTCTCACTCAGATGTGGCCTGAAAACAACTATATCTCACTGAAATAAACAATTCTTGCATTCACATACTCAGCCAGTCAATTTCCCTTTGCTCAGTCTGTACTCAATGAGAGGACACCAGGTCCACTCATCTCTTCTTTCATTTCTGTGCAGGTATAGGTAGGGTAGGGCACAGGCACATTTACTTCAAGGTGGTTAGCTTAGCCCCATCCCTATTTGGAAAGCTAGGGACAAGACAAAAAAAGCTCACAGATTGGAGTGGCAAAAATCTACCCTGAAGCAGCTCCCCTGGGGACTTTCAGGGAACAGAAATGGCAAAGAGGCTTTAGAGACTACAAGGAGTTCAGATGCCTTTCCTAAGCCAAACCAAAGGGAGATTACAAAGATAGCAGCTGATATATAATGGAGCCAAGAAAAATGGCGTAATGATAGTGCTGGACTCAAGCAGAGCTGCTGAGAAAATTACTTGTCACCACAGCATGGAGAGTCTTGGGAACAACTACACTCACACTGCTCCAGGCAGAAAATAAACTCTTTTGAACCCTTCCTCCATAGCAAGGATGAGCTGGGGGCTAAGTGTAGGCTGTGGAAGAAGACAGGTTTTATTTGTTATTCCATGATAAAGACCAATGCAGCTTGAACCACCTGATCTATTTGGGTACCAGGCAAGACACATAGTGAGATGTAAGCATTTTCTAGTGGGTATATTTTCTAATACCATTTGACTTTGGTGCTACAAGGGAGGTGTCAGAGCAGAAAGTCTCATAGGAATGCCTTCAAGATGGAGAGGCTTTGCAGGTACAAGGCACACAATACAAGATATAGCATGCTGACACATGCATTAGTATGAAACCAAAACCTTGTTCGAGACATCACATTGGTAGGCTGTGCTGGCTATCATGTTTGAAACAACTGTTGCTGCTCCATGTGCCACTGCTTCTCCAGCCTATACAGGTACAGGCTAAAATGCCAGAGAAGGTGGCAAGAGAATCCAGTCCTGCAAGTCTCCAGTCTCCTTCAAGGCTGACTATGATGTCCATGACTGTCTCCCAGAAGCACAGAAGAACTTTATCTCACCACTCTGAAAGAGAACTGAAGTTTGCTCAGTACAGAAGTACAACAGCCACATCAGGATGAGGCTCAGGAGCCTGGACAAGGGCAGCAAAGGAGGACTTGGTACTTTTAGCTCCTTTAAACTTAACAAGTCAAGAGGAAGGTGCCAAGAAGGCAACAAAGGCCAAGAACCACCTGGTCCTTGACTGGCACTGATTAGCTGGGGCTGTGAAGTAAGTCCCAAAGAAAGTCAAGAAACTGGCAGCCACCATGGCTGAGAAAGCAATCAAGAGCTACAGAATATGAAAACTGATAGACCAAAAAAGGTAAAGATCCAGTTAAGGGAAGACAGTGAAACCCAAGGCAGAGAAATTGAAAGTGACCTCAGGGTGAGAAGGTACTGCACAAGAAGTAGATGCTGTATGACAGCATAGAAAAAATGGCCTGCTTCAGGGACACAGACTGAAAATCCTTTCATTGAACTACTGATTTTTGTCTTATTTTTTATTTTTAACAGAGCTTCTCCAGAGGAAGAGTAGTACTTTTAATAATTGAAATGCTGTGTTTTGCAATAAAATTCAAGCTTTGTATGAATTAAATGCTTCTTCTTGCCATTTTCCTTAAATGTCTGCAGCAGTATTGTAGGGGGGGACAGAGATACAGTTTGCGCAAAGGGCACAGCAAAAAGAACAGAGGAAACTCAGAGAAGCCGCAGTAAGGAAATTTCTGATCTGACATCAGGAAACTATTCCCCATCTTAAGCATGGTGCAGCACTGGAACACGTTGTGGATTCTCCTTGTTGACTCTCAAAATTCAGCTGGACAAAACTGTGAGCAATCTGATTAGCTCTGAAGTTAGCTCTGCGTGCTAGCTTTCAATGTAATTTTACCTATGATCTTAACTGGGAAGGTATACTATCTCAATACTCACATTTATCTAAAAAAATGCACAGCTTCAAGTACTTTTATTCTTATATTTAAGCAGGTGAGATCTGACATTCCTTATTAGTTAGACATGTTGAATCACATATGTTTCTCTATTACCTCTTTTTGTTAATGTCTGATCTGTGACAAGCTGTATTCATATGGAAATTGCAATCTTAGTAAAATGCCCACAACAGCATTCTCATAGATCATTTATTCATTAAATGAACTAAATATCTTCCACCAATTGATTTTGTTAATATACTTCAGCATAGTAGCAACAAGTACATGCATCTTGCATTTTAACTGCTATAAATGTATTATTAAAATGTTTTTATTTGAAAAAATGGCTTACATTAATAGTGAAAGTAGACAATCAAATACCTTTGTGATGTTTCACACACATTTCTTTATAACTTTTTTTAATGGACTAAAATCCATCTCTCTGTTTTGTGGGACCTTATTCCAGCTTGCTGCTTTCCAAGGGCTAAAGGTGGCAGGGAACAGTGAGAACAAAGCAATATGCTGAAGATCAGAGAACAGGAGGTGAGGAGATTCAGAAATGGAATTCAGATTTCCTGTGCCCTAGTCAAGGGGCTGTTCACTACTGGAAAAAAGTACACAGTCAAACAGTGTCAGACCATGCAGTGCCAGGAGTCAGTGTTACAGGATCATGCACCTTTACAATCTTTGCGGAAAAAAACCAAAACCACCTTTTTATTTTTTTGTAATTTTAAACTAAAATCCCTTTTGGTTTCAACCCAGTTATTCTTTGCCTAATAGAGGTGCTCTTTTTGGATGGGTTGCAAGCACTGGTCTCCTCTGTGAAGGATAAGCTCACACCCCAGCCAGCAGTATGCCCTTGAGGGATCCCTCCAAGCTGATTCTGTTCATACTGCAGGCTCTTGAGAACAATATTCAGGCAACATGGAGCTTCTAGGTGACATGGAAGCTGCTTCCAACAGCCTCCCCATGCTTTTCAGCTCCATATGCCCAGAAAAGTGAGGTACCACTTCAAACTGGGCACCAGGCATCAGAGCACTGGCCATGAAACAGCAGCCTTCAAACTGGCAACACTGATCGGTACTGGATGACAGCAAAACAAGCAGGAACAACCATTGTGTGGGAAGTGACTGCAGGCCATCTAACTCCTGCTCTGGGTCAGAAGACTTTATGACAATCAGCCACAAAAGCTAGATTATGCTTCTACAATGGGATTCTGGCAGCTTGCTTTATGGCTAGTCCAACTGCATGGGCAGCAGAGCTAGATGGAGCTACATTTAAAACCATTGCCCTGGCTGACAAAAGAACACTGGTCCAGAGACCAGTAGCCATGGCAATTCAGATTGGAATGGCAGGGAAAATAAATCTGTGTATGGGGTAAGTGCTAATGAAGATGGGGAAATGCCTGCAGACTCCAGTACTGTAAGGAAAGGGGAGCAACTTCTACAGTCACTAGGGCTGAATTTGAGCCCCTCAAGGTTTAAGCCCCTCAAGATTTGAATAATGCGTTGCAATTTTTTTAAAGTTATTAATCAGCAGCTACAGCTGGACAGTTATGATTAAGCAATTGCCTTGTGAACGCTGTGTGCTTGCCTAATCTTTTGTTTTAAGAAAAAGGGCAGACAATCCCAAGATAAATGGGCTGTCTGGATGAGAGCCACCAGGAGTGAAGTCAGCAGAACTGAGCAGTAACTGGGGGAAAGGTAATTCTGGCAGTGGGTGACTGTGACCACCGACTCACTGACCACCTGCTCAAAACAGACCCCAGACTCATATGGAGAGAAGAACTGTACCTACAGACTAATTAGCACGAGAAGCAAGAGATATAACTATCAAACAGGGAGTTGAGTACCAATTAATTAAACAGTTATGTAATTTGTAACCAATGAATGCTGATGCCTTGGTTTGTTAAAATGTATAAAAAGTATAAAGTTTTGATGATGGGGAGCCTGACTTTTGTGGGTCACCCCCTAACTCCCTTCTTTGCACAAATTAGAATAAAATACAGAAGTATCTCATCTTGGTGTGTGATTGGCACTGCACAGCAGGTAATGAGCCTGTGCTTGGGACAACAGGGCTGAGGCTGTTTCCATTATAACCATCTGGGATAGTGACACCACAGCAGCAGCCAGGAAGGGATGTCCATTCTAAGGGATAGCGTTGTGCAATAATCTGCATTGTGCGTTTTAGTCCTGAAGATCTATGGGACACTGTCAGAGGCAGTTTGATGGGTAATTTGGGCCACAGCCACTTTTGTTCTAGAAATACCATCTAAATGCAGACTTCACTGCTTACCCATGAAGACACTGCAGAGTCCCCCACGCTCTGAGTGCTCCATCTTCTCAACAAAAATATGATGTATGCAGTGCTTGATGGATCTATGCCAAAGTCAGAAAATCAATGAAAGAGAAATATTCCTAATCCTTTTGACCTAGATGTGTAATTTTTAACACAGTCTTTCAGTTATTCCCATTATTGAGTTGAATGGCTGAAGTGAACAAATTCTTCTTTGCTTATGTAATATTTATCACAGCTCTTCTCTTATTTCAGCCATTTTACCATTTTACTTGGAGATGTTAACTCTCTACCTGAAAGTCATGGCACATGCACAGTGAAAAGACGTTCTCCGCACAAATTTCATTGGCTGGGAGAAGTTATCCCTGTGTTCAGAAGCTATCAACTGTCAGGAAAATCTAGCACGGCTATTCAGGGGGAAAAAAAAGTGCTGAAGAAAACTCTGTTTCTCTAGAAAAAATGACTTCCCAGAAAGACCTGTCATACACGAGTGGAGGGAAGGTGGCAGCAGAGGACTGAACTAGTGAGGACTAAAGAGGTCCAAATGACAGATTTGGGCTGGAGTTGAGTCTTCCCACAAATCTGGAGGAAATACAACAAGAGACAAATAAACCCAAACACAAGAGAGTTGCCAAGAATAACAGGAAATAAATTTTCTTTTAATATGCATTATATAGACTCTAGCATTAAAACAGTGTTCTCCTGGACAGGAGCCCCTCTTCCTGTCCCTGCTGAAAGCAAGCAACAGAAAGGCTTCTAACCACTTCCCAAACTGTATGAATGTAAAAAATTTCTATATGCTGTACAGTAGCTATGTTACACAGTTATGTATCTATATCAACTTATATTCAACTCTAAATACAGAGTGGAGACTTGGTCTAGTCCAATTTCCAAGACCTCCCTCTAACATCTCATCTCCGTCCCACCTTCCTCCACACAGGCAATTTCCACAGGCATCCCAGCATATAACTCAGTGGCTGCCAGTGACTTGAATGTCTTTAAGATCAAGCTCTCAGTACCCTCCTCTCTATAGAAACATGCACTCTCTGAGCACAGAGAAATTCCTCCTCTATCCCTAGTCTCATGAGCAGTTACTCAAGAGGAGCATCGTCCTCTGCATAGGGGTGCAATGTCCCTATGTATATAGGACAAAATTCTAGTCATCACGTAACTTGGAATTCTCTCTCCTATGTACTGTATTAATATAGAGATTTAGGCCATCTATGGCAAATTTTTATCTCATATGGAACAAATCTGTGCCTGTACAGGGTGTCTTTCTGTACACAGAGGATATAACCAGCTTCTTGCTGCATACAGCAGAAATCCAGGGCAAGATGGTCTTACCCTAAATGTTTTGCTCTTTTCGCAGAGACACCTGCCTCTGTGCAGCAAACTGACCCTGGTTCTATGCAGGAGAGCAGTGCTCCTGCAAGCCTGAATGGCACTCAGTTCAACAGTAGAATATATTAGGTGACGGGGTAAATGCCTAGTCTAGTGAACTAGTGCTCACCACAGAGAGATTCTAAAGACAGGGTCTCGCTGACCTTCTGCTGCAGAGAGCTAAGCTGCTCAGCTCTGGTATTCACAGAGTCATGACACTATATAGAGTGATTAAAGCACTTGATACTGATCTTCCCCACTTACATTACCCAGTCTTATCATGAAAACTGTCCAGATACCTTGAAATGTTTAATATGTGTCTGGAAAACAAAGTTCTCATGCAGATGACAGACATGCAGTGCTACCAGAGTGAATTCTCCCCAGGCTGACCCATCTCTATAAGCACTTATACCTGCAGATATCTTTACCTTCCCCATCAGCACCTGGCTCTGTGCAGTGTCAGCAGAGTCAGAGAACCTGCAGGAAAACACCAGGTCTCAGATAACCAGGAATCCCAGATAATGATTCTTCTCCCACACCAGATTGCAAGTTGTGACTCCTTTCTGCTTTGTGTAGGAACTTTCAGGTCAGGAGGTAGGAACTCAAGTGGAGATATTGAAAGCAGGCTCAGCAACTGGAGAGTGTGGAGGTAGCCAGACCAAGACAAGACACCAGGACAAGCTAATTAATTGCAAGTTCCCAGTACTGTCAGGACACATAGGTTCTTCATGGGTTTAGGATTGGAGGCAGCCATAATTTTACTGCTCCCGGGAACTTGCCTGGATTGGGCATCAAGAAATGTCTTCAATCAGAAGGGAGGGACAAGAGTAGGGGAGAGGTGAGCAGGGAGTGGAAGAGGCAGCACTCTGTTCCAATATAATCTTCTTGAGAAAAATATAACGCCATACTAAATCCAGAATTCTTATTTTAGGTAGCAGTTGTGAGTGAGGGAGGCAATGGGTTTGAGACAAAGAACTACCCAGAGGTAGTTATAAATGACCTCTTGCTACTCAGAGACAATGAGGTTTGCCTTGGGTTCATAACAGCTCATCTCCCAGTTCTGTCACTTCCTTGATGCCAGCAGACACAAGGAGGAAACTGTGCTATCACACAACAAACTCAGTGGCTCAGGAGAACTGGAGAGGTTCAGGCTGACTAACCATATCTGAGCTCACACTGACATCATGCAAGAAATCTAGGGCAGGAGTCCTAAAGCATAAAAGTTTGTACTTCATCATATAAGACACAGCTTAGGGTAACTGTACCACTGGAGAGGACTACATCCTATCCCTAGTTCTGTCTCCCCGCTGGGGCAAAGCAAGAGAAGATGCAGCACATTTATAAGGACCTCTGGGAAACGAGCAGCTCATGGCCTGCCAGAGCGTGAGAGAAAAGAGGGGAACATCCCATATCCTTAGCCACAGATTTTAAAGATGCCAACAGCCATCATGACAGACTAGTAGTGAGGGGACTCTGTGTGTTGCAGCACCTGAAGAAGAGGCTCTAGGGAAAGGCAGAGAAGCAAGGAAATAGTGGGGAAATCAAACAAAAGGGACTTGTCTTGGATTGTAGGTAGTGGTGATGATTTCTCTTCTCTCCCATCCTTTTCCACTCCTCCTGTTGGTAGCTCACAGAGCATCAGACTTTCCACGCTGCTGCTCCAGGAGCTGTCTACAAGGGAGATGCAGGGGCTGTCCAGATCGGCGGAGACGTCGAGGAGGAAGGCCAGCCAGCTGGCGACAGATCTCATCTGAAGACATAGCAGACAAACACATGGGTTGACAGATAATCAAAACTTTCTTCAAATTCTTCGCCACCAGAATAGTTAGATGTATGTCCTTCAATGCATCTACAGCAACTGTTGAAACCGCTGAATCCTCATATATGGGAGGTAAGTTAAACAACTCCTTAGTCTTTTATTAATTTCCTTTTGGCTTTATTCATGTATAACACATTAAAATCACTTGTACTTTGCTGCAACAAGGCTGCATTAAAAATCTAAACTGGATCCTGTTTCTATTAATGAAAAGAAACACTAAGAGTTGCTCTTTAACCTCAAAGGAATACAACTTTGAGTAAGAGCGTGTCCAGGACTAGTAGGGCATGATCAAGGAATACAGAGCTATCACACTTCTTGATAGTAAAATACCTACTTCCTAGGATTTTTTTATCCTGGCATGTCTACTGGATCCAAGACTGCATTGCATTAGAGCTCCTTCACACAGAGTCCAGGAAAACTACTACATACGGACTGGGGAGACTCTATCAGATGACTGTAGCTATTCTTTTAGGCTACCTTGTGATATTACTCACCTTGCATGACTTCATTCTCCTTGCAAATAATGCGAGAGCACACCTCCTTGTTTATTATGTACATGCGACGCACACTGAGGGATCATCAGGATCAGCATCGAAAGGTACAAGGACCCAAAGAAACAAAAAAAGAGATACAGGCAATAAACATATATATTCGCTGGTGAGGAGGCGAATCCTAAATTAGCTCAGAGTAAGTCTGCTGTCAATAGCGAAACCTTAGAATCATAAAGACTTGGGTTAGAAGGGACCTTGAAGATCGTATTTCCAAACCCTCTGCCATGGGCAGGGCTGCCACACACTGGGTCAGGTTGTTCAGGGCCCCACACTGAACCTTGCCTGTAACACTTCCAATAATGAGGCATCCTTAACTTGTCTGGGCAATCTATTCCAGTGCCTCACTACCCTCTGAGTAAAGAATTTCTTCCTAACATCTAACCTAAATCTCTCTCTTATTTTAAAACAGTCCCCATTGTCCTATCATTATTTGTCTGTGTAAAAAGTTCTTCTGTCTCTTTACAAGCCCCCTTTAAGTATTGGAAGGGTCCCTGAAGCCTTCTCCAGACTGTACAAACCTAGTTTTCTCAGTCTGTCTTTGTAAGAGAGGGTCTTTAGCCCTCTGATCAACTTTGTGGCCTTATAAATGGCCAAATACCTTCTTAAATATGGAATACAATAGTGGGCACATTACAGCTCCTTACTGCTGCACAGATAATAGTCATTGTAGTGTTTTAAATAATCACACTAAAAGGACACTTTGAGGATAGGATTCATTTCACCAACTGGTTCCTGGAGGCAACCTCTAGTCTTCAAATGGAACAATTGCTGAACTGGACATGCCATTTTTGGAGAGTTTTTAGGACTTTTCTTACCTTGTAACACAGAGGTAGCTGATACACTGCTTTACTGGTTTGTGAACAGAGTACAGGCGTGTGCAAGGGAACTTCTCTTCACGACAATCTGGGACCACACACACACAAGTGCAATTCAGCATCATTGGCAGGTGCACTCATTCTGGCACAGATATAACTTCATCACAAGATACTGTCCTCTAGGTTTCTAGCCTCTATTTCCCACTCTCTTGTGAGAAATGGAGATGATTTAGAGAAGAGGAAAATAATACAGACATTTCTGATCCCCTTGCCATAAGACAAAAGTAAGGGAAAGTTGAATTAAATGCAGAATAATCTTACTGGGCACCCTGAATATAGGAGGCACATGCTGTAAAGGGGACAGACACAAAGAAATAAAATGCAAATTGTGGTTGCATATTTAAGACATGTGTTTCTAATAAATATGCAATATAACATTTCAGGACACAAATCTAGTTCCTTTCTTTTCTGGACAATAAACACTGTAGCTAACTATGACGGGATTTCTTGTATTTCATTCTGAAATGCCAGGTCTTGGCCACTGACAATGACACAATATTGACTCAGCGTATCTGGTCTGATGATCTGCCAGTTCCTCCCTTCTCATGCATGCCACCCAGGAGAACGCTTCAGCTTCCACTACCATCACTCTCCAGTACTTCTAACTCAAGGAAGAACTGAAAGCAATTTTTTCAGGAGACAAAGTTCAGTGCTTAGCCAGCACCTGCCTGGCAAAATAACAGGGTGGGTGAAATTGGGTCTGGGAGGGGGTACAGGCAGCAAACTTAAAACATACCTGATGAAGCCGTTGTAGTTTCACTGTCAGATTGAACTGGAAGACAGAGGGTAGCAAAGTTACTTAGTTACCATAACTCCTTCCTACACATCAGCTTACTCAAATACCTGGAAAGCTCCTTCATAGTATGTTAAGGGGTTGGAATGGACCTTAGAGATCAGGTAGTTCCAAACCCCAGCCTGCCATAGGCTTAGACCAGGCTGCTTAAGGCCCCATCCAACCTGGCCTTGAACACTGCCAGGGTTGGAGCACCCACAGCCTCTCTGGGCAACCTGTTCCAGTGTCTTACCACCCTGACATAAAAAAACTTCTTCCTAATATCTAATCTAAATTTCCTCTCTTTCAATTTATACCCATTACTCCTTGTACTATCACTACAGTTCCTAACAAAGAGTCCCTCTCCAGGTTCCCTGTAGCCCCTTCAGATATTGGACCGTTGGTATGAGGTTTCCATGCAACCTTCTCTTCTGCAGGCTAAATAGCTCTAACTTTCTCAGCCTGTCATTGTAGGGGAGGTGCTCCAGTCCTCTTATGGACTTTGTGACTCTGGACTTCAAAGAGTCCCTCTCCAGGTTCCCTGTAGCCCCTTCAGATATTGGACCGTTGGTATGAGGTTTCCATGCAACCTTCTCTTCTGCAGGCTAAATAGCTCTAACTTTCTCAGCCTGTCATTGTAGGGGAGGTGCTCCAGTCCTCTTATGGACTTTGTGACTCTCCTCTGGACTTGCTCCAACAGTTCCATGTCCTTCTTATGCTGGGGACACCAGAACTGTACACAGTACTCCAGGTGAGGTGTCACAAGGGCAGAGTAAAGGGGGAGAATCACCTTCCTCAATCTGCTGGCCATACTCTCTTTGTTGCAGCCCAGGACACAAATGGCTTTCTGGCCTACAAGTGCACACTGCAGCTCATGTTGAGCTTTTCATCAATCATCATGCCCAAGTTCTTCTCCGCAGGGCTGATCTCAATCACTTCTCTGCCCAGCCTATAGCTGTGCCTGGGATTGCCACAACGCAGGAGTAGGACCTTGCACTTCACGTAGTTGAACTTCCTGAGGCTGGCATCAGCCCACTTCTCAAGGAAGATGCCAAGCCCACTCTTCAAGTTTCGTCCATTTTAACTTCTAATGTGGAGAAAGATTTCATTGTTACTGACATGAAACCATAAGAGAAGGTACAAATCCAATATGAATCTAGCTCCAGCTACCCAGCCAACAATGCTAGAAATTTGCCCAAGCTTTTCCATAAAGCATTATCACTATGGTTCAAAATTACACTGTACGTGCATCTTGACTTAAAATTCAAAAGGTCAGGTAAATTTATTTACTTGCTGTAATTACAATTTATCTAGGCAAGAAGCAATGAAGCATTTGACTACCTCTTCCTAAGAAACAGTGACTTTTAAGAAACAGCATCCCCAAGTCCATTGGTTCTTTATGTCCATGACAAGGAGTCAAAAGGAGGTTGGTTTGTTATTCCCTTAGATAAAGTAACCCACCTGTACCACAGCAATTCAGTACATTTTATAATTTACCCAGTAACAAACTGGAAAGGAATTCAGAGGACTGACTGCCAGGCGCAAGTTTACATCCACAGTTACAGAGAACTTTTACTTCTGCTTGTGTGCCATAGTGTCAACCAAAAGCATAGACAAAACACGTGTGCAAGGGAGAATGAGTCTTTTGGGTGTTGGGGCTCTGCTTAGGGGTAGTCAGAGAAGGCAGGATTCTGGGTTTGCAAGGGACTGTGCAAGGAGAGGGAATGAGGGTCCACAACATGTGGCTGTGAACTGAGAATAAACTCACCAGGACGAAGAAGCACAGGTGGTGTGACAGCTGGAGCTGGTAAAAGAGAAGATGTTCTGAAAGATCTGAATTTGAGCCTCTTTCCACCTCCCACAGCTCTGCTGATGGCTCACCACTCCTGAGCAGTAGCCATCCCACATCTGGTTCATAGACAATGCTGATAGTGATGTTGCTATCATGTGACTTGTCAGAGTAACTGGAGGCTTTCCCTGCAAATATGCTGGGTGTCCTACAGCTCATAGGATGCTCTAGAGCAAAAGTGGATCTCATTGGCACATCCTTTGTGAAGAGTTTCTTCTGGGAGGTTCCTTCTTGAGCCTCTGGCCCTTTCCTTCGTTGCCCATTGTTGCAAATGCCTACACTCTCTTCAGCTCTGTGTTCTGAGGCTATCTTCACAGCAAGGCTTGGCTCTCCAAGGAGACATACTGCATGCTGTGAGTACTCATCTTCCAAGTCCTCCATCTACCCTACCTTTCACAGACATTTTGCTGTCCCTCAGTGACATAGCCATAGGCACGGTGGAAAAGACAGTACTAAAAGAACAGTATTTCCACTTCCCCATCACAACACTGCTCAGAGTTTGCTTTACTACTGTCTTTTGGGTTTTTTTTCCTGCCACCTCTTCCTTCTGAGCACTCAAGCATGTCTGCTACCTGGCAGCAGACACACACAACCAGTGTCCCAGTGCTGCCCAGTTTGAACTTGCCCAATTTCTCACCCTCATCATTTAGTCTCTTTGTTCCTGCCACTTTCTCAGGAAGCCAAGGCTGTGTTAACTTTGAATTTCATGGCTTCCTGCAGTGCAAACATCTTCAGAGAGCCCTGGTACATCAGGTGAGATTGGATCGGTAGGGTTGGACTCAATGATCTTTGAGGCCTCTTCCAACCTGGTTGATTCTATGATTCTATGATTGGCATTTCCTTGGAGAACAGAGGCCACCCTAAATTCATCTCCCTACATGGAGCACAGAAAGGACTCCCAGACAGCCATAAATGCTGAAAGGACACTGCTAGATGTCCAAAGTTGGAAGAAGAGTTTCTGGGCGTAATGGGTAATTGCTGGGCCTGTGTAGGCAGGAGTACAGGTGAAAAGGGAAAAAGATGTATGAGACAGGGACTTACCAGAGCTGCTAAGAGATTCAGGGGTAACTTCACCTGGAAAAGAGAGAATGTCCTTGAGAAAGCTTGTCTTTACTTTGTAGTCCCTTACATAGCTAGTCATGGCTAACTTGAATTACCTCGGCTGCCATTGTAGGCTCATGATACAGTAGGGTCCAATCCAGTAAACACATAAACAAACACAGCACATGCCTCCCACCTGTATCCATCCCCCTTTTCAGTGACTGGCCTGGGACTGGATTTCTTAGTGTTCATGGTGCATCAACCATTACTGAACTCTGGATGCATATTTTGACTTCTCAGATACAGCCACTGCCAGCATCTTGATGGGAAAGAAAGACATCTGAAACAAAGGGGCTGATGGCTTCTGCAGGAGCATAACAGACAGCTGAGGCACCCACTGCAAAGAATGAAGGAGGCAACTCCAGAACCTAGCCTTGACTGCAGAAATTCATCAGTAGATGAGATTCTTTGAAAGGCAATTGATGGAAAAGCTGAGGTAGTGATGGAGGGATAAAGCATGAAGGAAAGGGAAGCTTGGAGGACATGTTTTAGAGTGGCTTCTGAATAGTTTTCTAGAAAGCCCCAGATATTATACATGACAGCATCATAGCTGAGAGTTGTCTGAAGGTTCAGCCAGGGGCCTCAGTTTGAAGACAAGGCAGGTTCTTGTGGCTCTTCTGGGTGCTGAAGCATGATGCAAACTTATACTCATTTCATCTTCCCATGTCACAAAAACAGGTAAAGGTCCAGAGGGATAAAGCAATTCACCCCCAACAACACAGCCAGTATGAAGACCACTCAATATCCTTTTCCAGTGGTCCCACTGCTAAAGCATCATGCCACTTGTGCACCAATTTTCTAAGCAGTAGTAGAGTTCCTCAGGCATCTAATGGCTCCAGACTTACCAGCTCTTGTGGATCTCCCACAGCCCTTGACTGTGAACATAACTTCATGCACTTCATTTAAGTGATCAGGACACCTACACTAGCACATTATTTGTAAACAGCACACAACACTCAGCAGGTTGTCTTGGAGAGAGTGTTTAATCTTCACTGAAAGGTGAACTCACAATGTCAGAGGCAAGGAAACAAAGAACAGTATCTGCTAATAAACAGGCTATAATGCCACAGAACAACTGGGTCCATGAGCAGTCTTCAGCACATAAAAATCTGTAATACTTACCAGTTGCAGTTTCTGGTTCTTGCCCATTGACCACCCATGGGAACCAGTCTGCCAAGAGAAGAATAGTGAAGAAGAGAGTGAAGAAAGGACAGAGAGGGATTTCTATAGTCTGCAGGCCTTGTCAAATTTTTATGAGATGCTTATCTATCCAGGAGACACCACTGCCCTCTGCTGAAGGGAGAAATACTCTCCCCCTCAGCTGCCACTGCTGGCTGGGTTTGTTGTTTAGAGACTCATGGATACTTCAGGTCCTGATCCTATCCCTGCTGCTTCTACCACAGTCAATGACTAGGCACAGGGACAAGTTAGTAAATACCTCCAGATCTGTTATCAGATTTAAATTTCCGAAACCCTGTTTGATGCATTTTGAAAAAAATGCCATGTGGCCTCTCTGCTCTGGAAGTTGGTCAAAATCCCCATCTTATTTTATAAAAGAGGAAATTGAGTAATGGAAATTATTTGCTTGGGGTCATGGATTGAGTCATTAGTACAGTAAGAAACAGACTGCAAGTTTTGTAGCTCCTTAGGCAAAAATTTATCTGGTCCATCATCCTGCCTGAGTTTGGAGCACAGAGCAGATGATCTTACCCCTCTGAGCCCCTGGGCGCACTGGAGAGGGGGAATGATATAGGCTTGGCTGTGCATGCTGTGCGGAAGAGGAGAAATTGAAACTGGGCTAGACTGTTTGTTTGTCCAAATATAAAGGGTGAGAGAGCTGCTTCCTACAGCAGCCAGGAATGGGAAAATATTTCCTGCTAGCCACAGAGGAGGGAAACGTCTGCATAACTGGGGTGGGATGAAGGAAGAAGTTGGCAGGAAAAAGCCAGTGATTTGGGGCACTGAAGGGATGTGTGCATGACCAGCCCAAAAACCAGTACACCCCTCTACATCTTGTGATCTCAGCCTTTAGCTTTCTGTTCTTAAGGGGAGCACTGCATGGGTAAGAACTATCAGGTCTGGAGCTTTTGTCTTAGTTCTCGCACATTCCGAGAGCAGTTACTTGCAGGCTGCAGAGGGACTCTTGGGACCCCTACATAATCCTGCTCTGCAGCACTACAGGAGTTGCTGGACCCTGATATTTCCTTCCCCACCCAGCTGCTAACAAGGGCTCAGCCGCTGGTGACTAACCCAGGGGTGAGCTAGACATGCATAATAATTTTAATGCACAATTTAATGCCGACCAAAACTTTCCCTGTTCTGGCTTATCTCTGAATTATAACAAGAGGAGAAGAAAATTATGTCAAACACTTTCTCACTTGTTTCTGATGCAAAATGAAGGACACAAATTCTGAAACCATTGCAGAAGCCACCATGCAGGATTTGAAGAGTCATGTAAGAAAGGCAGGGACTCCCGCCCTTTTTTGCTAACATGAAAAAGGCAGCTCTTACTAGTTTGGGGGGTTTTTTTCCTCCCCAGGAGCTAACTAGAAAAATGGTCCAATTCTGAAACAACAGGACACAAGTGAAGTGAAGCCTCTGCATATAAGGTGAGGAGACAAAACAGGTGGCTTTCTCACCACGTTTTCAAACACTTCAGTTTATATTTGCTATGGTACTCAATACATATGCTTTATAAATAACTGGACTTTATTGTCCAAGTTGCAGTAAATTCATCCTTGAGGTCTAGAACTGCAACCCTAATTCACCGAATCTGTAGCTTATCCAAAACCAAAAGAAACAATGAGAGACCAGCTGGCAATTCCTGTTATTTTCCAAGTTAAAACAAACAAACAAACAAACCAGAACAGAAACGTTAAAATGAAATACACAAAAGTAAGAAATATTCCTTTCAGGCCTCCTTCATTTATAAGCCACCTACAAGCTCATGTCTTGGATGCCTTACCTCCCTGCTTCACAGTCACAAATATGACATTATTCACGATGCACCTTGGCAGGAAAAAAGTGGCATTTGGAGCAGAATTAGGCTTCAGCATGAGGGGAGGACCAAGGAGGGTAGACTGGAATAACCTGATTTGAATGCGATAGGTAGTCAGGTAGTCCTTTTTCTCCTGCTTACAGTCTTTCCTTGGTGAAGTTTTATCCATTCATGGAAATTAATCGTCTCACTGTCTGCCCTAAGACTTTCAAGTATAGTGTCTGATGCTGTCCTCTTGTTTTGGTTTTTTTTTGTGGTTTTTCTTTTTTATACAAATTTGATCCCATCTGAATTTTTGCCAAAGTAGCTCCAAGTAAACAAAGTCATGACACAAAACCCCAGAATAACAGCAAACACCACCACCAAAAGTAGAAAGCAGCCTGAACTACAGAGGTTAGGTTTCTCAAAACAGCTGTACAAAAATGCTACAAAACCTCGCAGCAGTTAAGTGGCCCAGAATGGGGTCATTCCATCAGGAACTGCTTGTGACAGCAAATATGTCACAACCATGACAGAACAAATTTTGTGGAGCACTGGGAAATGCCCTGCAGATCATGCACATGCAGGTGGTACAGCAGTAAGCACAAAGCACACCTAACTCTCTTTCTCAACTTGACCCAGATATTTTGCTTACATGAACATCCCTGCAGTGGAGGCTATGGACCTCCAACTCTTGTGACTACCGTTAATTACTGGAGAGTGACACATATAGGAACATGTTTCCAGTTTCTCATTTTCCCCTTAAAACCATATATCCACCTTGCCTTTACTGTTTGGTCCCTTCCCCTTCACTACTCATCTACACATCTGTGTCCTTCTCCTGAGGTCATTGCACATTAGCCTGTGTAGGAAACTCCACGGGACCTCCAACTCTTGTGACTACCGTTAATTACTGGAGAGTGACACATATAGGAACATGTTTCCAGTTTCTCATTTTCCCCTTAAAACCATATATCCACCTTGCCTTTACTGTTTGGTCCCTTCCCCTTCACTACTCATCTACACATCTGTGTCCTTCTCCTGAGGTCATTGCACATTAGCCTGTGTAGGAAACTCCACGGGACCCTGGCTTCTCCTGAGGTCATTGCACATTAGCCCGTGTAGGAAACTCCACAGGACCCTGGTGGGGAAGAAATCCTCTCCCTGGCATAAGGACTCACCAGCTGGGGACAAGGAGAATACTAAGAGACACAACAGTATACAGGTTCCAGAGGTCTTCATCCCTGTGAAGTGGAGGAGAGAGCAGTCAGAAGAAAGCTAAGGCAGGAACTGGAATACCCTCTTCTATAGCACAGAAACTTTGCGGGCTGCCTCCATTTCCCTCTCAAGACCATTTGGTCCTTCCAGCCTCCCTCCCACCTTCCTCCTTATCTGGCCAGTTCTCCAGGTGTTTCTGAAACATTCTGCACTGAAGTTGTAGCACCACCTGCTTTTTTCCTCTTTCCATCTTTCTCCAGTGCCCATCTCTTTTCTCATCCAGGTGGCTAAGCCCTCCTCCACACACAGCCCCCAGCATGCAAATAAAAGCTTCCCCTATGTTATCTCCCTTCATTATCTTCTACTTTTAAATTATTTTGAGGAACACTGAGAGAATAGACAGGGTCCCCATCACTTACCCCTCCCGCCACCCCACCCCCCCCCCTCCCTTCAGCAGCAGACGCTCTCTTTCCCCTTCGGCACCCCCCCAGTTTGGCTATTGGGTAAATCACATGCAGCCACACCCAGAACACGTTCTCCTTTTGATTGTCTTCAAAATACAATTTCTGGGAAAGAAAAAAAAAAAGCAAAAAAAAAGCCAAGAAGCCAGAGAGATGGAGGGACATGGTGTCATCATGCATCTGGAATGAAGAGGGGGGGCGAGGAGCTACAACCCACACCCTCATTCCAGAGTTTATTGTCCTCCGAAGGGGCTCCTCCCATTCCCCCAGGATGGCCCAGCACCAGGGATGGATTCTTTAGTCTGCGTTGCACACTGGTGTCCCATTTCGTCCTGCCCTCCTACGCAGTCCCGCTTCTCCTCGCGCCGCTACC
>NW_008654269.1:0-2776 GCF_000695815.1 Acanthisitta chloris | reverse complement strand
TACACAGGGGTTCGAGTCCCCTTTGTGTTTTAGAGTCCCATTCGTGGGTTAGAGTGCCACTTGTACAGGGGTTTGAGTCCCCTTTGGTACGGTCATAAGGTTTTATGATCCTTGATGTGGAATTAGATACTGGAATAGCTATTCTGTGTTTGTACTTGTAATTTTGTGTGTTGTTAAGTGTTTTAAGTTCGCCTGCGTTAAGTGTTTTAAGTTTGCCTGCGTTTCAGGGTTGAAAGGAAACTGTTTTAAATATTCAGATGGGAAGCCAGGCAAGTAAAGAAATTCCTTGAAAGAGTCCAATGGGGTGTGTCCTGGCACATTGGAAGGATTTAGGAGTAACCCTTACTGGAAATGTAGGGGAAAAAGATTTAATTAAGTATTGTACTAATTGGTGGTCATTGTAGAAGTTAGGAGATGCTGACAAGTGGCCACCATGTGAAACTGTAAAATATAGCACTTTGTTACAGCTGATAAGAGAAGGCAAATAGGATGAAATAATGTATGCTGATATGTTTTTCACCTTGAGAAAGAAGCCAGAGTGGCAAAGAGCATGTGATATCAATATCGCACCACAAGATTCATTTGTATTAGCTTTAGAAAAGGACAAAGAGGGAGTGTCAAAGATAAAGCGGCACAGCTCTGCTTGTAGCAAAAGTCAGAGATGTACAAAACTTAGAGAAAAGCAAGAGGATGGGACAGATAGTATCCTGGATATTCAGGAGATGCAAAATCAAGTATTCAGCATTAGGGAATAAATAGGGTAGCTACCCCAGCAGCTGACAGGGAAAGTTCAAGCTCTGGGGATGAAGTTGAGGATCCAGGGGAAGGAACTAGTCGGACTCCAACCATGGTTAGAACTCGCAGCAAAATTAAGAAGGGGTCTCAAACAAAATCTCCCATTTGATTGCACCCCTTAGGCAGGTAATTGGACCTGCAGGAGACCTGATGAGAGTCAAAGTTCCCTTTTCTGCAAGTGATTTAAATAACTGGAGGGAAGCGGTTAAACACTTTCTGGTAGATCCCGGGAAAGTAGCCAAGAGATTTGAGTGGATGATACGAAATCAGGACCCGGACTGGAATGACATTGATTCAGTGCTTTCGGAGTTAACTGAAACAGATAAAGAACTGGTAATTAAAACAGCTTGTACTCATGTACAGGGACAAATTGCTACTGGTGCTTTACAAGGGAATGTGGATCAGCATTTTCCCCTAGTTAACCGGCAGTGGAACCTTCAGTAGTTTCCCCTTCTTAACCTGCAGTGGAACTCGAATGATGCTGGGTGCTTTGACTGTTACTGTAAGAAACAAACTAGTTAAAATTGCTCCACCAGCATATAAGAATGTGATAATGACCGTCCTGATCAATGAGACAGAGAACCCCCTTGATATGGTAATAGAAAGAGTTCAGCAATTAGGTGACTTTGGAGAATGGAGCCCCAGCAGAAGTGCAGGAAACTGGGATACCCGAGACAGTTCTAAAGGTAGTGAAGCTTGGATTTCTTGAAAGAACATGTTCATAGCTTTACTAAGGAAAGCAAGTAAATAGAGGGGTTGAATAAAAGTAACAGGAGAGTGTAAATTTCTAAAACAAAGGATTCAGGAACAACTCAGCCTACAGCACCCCCCTGGAACCTCAAAGGGACTCCAGCTCTGCTCGCGGGGAGGGCCCCCCAAGGGTGGATTGGCTGTTCCAGGGGAGAGGGAGGATTAGGAGCCGCACTCTGACTTGTATCCTTGGAAAGAGATTAGGAAAACAGTTTGGCATAATAATCAAAAGTGAAGTAATGTCCAAGGTCCAGTGCAATGGGTGCGAAAGGATAGGCAGCCCCATGTGGAGCTTCAAGCCTTTTGGAAAACCTGATCGGAGGGCTGAAAGGATCGGCAGCCCCATGTGGGGCTTTAAGCCTTTTGGAAAACCCGATCCTCACAAACTATAAAAGCCTTGGTTAACACTAGAGTGTAAGCCTCTTTAATATATAGAAACCCTAAGAAACTTAAAGGGGAATCTGTATTAACTACAGGTTTGAGGAGGAAACAAACTGAAGCTGTGCAAACAGAAATTGAAATGAAAACAGGGAACCTCCCAAAGCAATATTACTCAGTTGTAATTGTTCCTGTCCCTGAATACATAATTGGGATTGATATTTTAAAAGGATTGACTTTGAATCTTTCTGATGGTTTGTACCAATTTGGAACAAAGAACTGTATCAGTGCTGCAACTAAATTAGTGTCAATGAAACAGCACAGGATTCCAGAGAGGGGCCTGAAGAAATTTCACAGACAATTAAGGATTTATTGGATGTAGGAGTTTTAAAGTCAGCTACCACAGCTTAGAATAACTCGGTCTGGTCTGACCTGTTGAGAGGAGTTGTGGAGGATAACCTTGGATTTTAGGAGTTACATAAACTCTGCCCCTTACAGCGGCCGTGCCAGATGTTCTTACTTTAATTGTAAAAACCCAGAAGCATCCTGGAACCTGGTAAGCCATAACTGATTTGGCTAATGCTTTCCTTGCAATACCTATTGCTGAAGAGCATTGGAATCAATTTGCCTTTACATGGCAGGGGCGACTGAATTCTTTCACTAGATTGCCCCAGGGATGGGTGCACAGTGCAACCACATATCATGGAACTGTGGCTGAGCACTCAGATGAGACAGCTCTGCCCTCTCAGATGCAAATAACTCATTGTATAGTGACATTATGATGCAGGGGAGCAGCAAGGAGGAAACCCAACAAATCCTTTAATTGGTTGGAGATCATATGAAACAGAAAGGC
>NW_008654268.1:109999-115779 GCF_000695815.1 Acanthisitta chloris | reverse complement strand
CGGCATGACCAGCAAAGACGTCGGTCGTTGAAAGTCACTGGGGGAAGAACAAGAGGAAGGCAAAATAGACCATAATTTTCCACTGGAGGGGTTTAAGACGGTATCTTCTGCATATAGAAATCTGAAAAACTTCCACAACGCTGACCAAAAGCTCAAAAATCTCCCGGCACAGTCATGGTCTGGCATTTCCTATGAGGAAACAGCAGCTAGATATTAAAAGCCCCGTTTTGTGACGACAGAATGGTAGTAGGGTGTTTACACAACTGAGAACTGAAGAATAAAAATAAAGGAAGTGTAACAGGACAGTACATTATGACACTAGTGGGTAATTTTCTGCAACAGTTCCAGTAAAATGAATTTGCAAGAGACCCACTCATATCTTTTCTAAAGCTGTTTCAAATTTCCTCAGATGTGATGACATTTATCATATATACCAGCACTATCTTGTCTAATTTGAACCACCTAGCTGCGGTGACAGCTAGTAGAGTGCAGCTTCTGCTGTAACACTGGAGATTACAGACAGAAATGTTTGCTTCTGAGCAACTGCAAAAAGGAAAAAAAAATAAAACCCTTTTTTAAAGTTAAAATGGTTGTCAGATCACTGATATATTGTTTTAAGGAAGATCGGTGCTCTCTAAGGCTACCTGAAAGGTTGTAGTGAGGTGAGGAATGGTCTCTCCTGCCATTCCTGCACTGAGAGGACTAGAGGGAACAGTCATAAACTGAGACAGGGGAGATTCAGAGTAGATGTTAGGAAAAACTTTTTCCCTGTTAGGGTGGTCGGGCATTGGAACAGGCTGCCCAGGGAGGTGGTGGAGTCACCATCCCTGTGGTGTCTGGATCTGGTGCTGGGCGATACGGTTTAGTGGTGTAGGGCTTACAGTGCTGAGTGGACAGTTGAACATGATGATCTTAAAGGTCTCTTCCAACCCAACCTTGCTGATTCTGTGATTCTAAGCTGCTGACAAGGTTACAAGTTCAAAACCTGAGTCAGCTCTTCAAATACCGTATGTGAAAAGTGGTGGGGTGTGGTATTTAAAGTTTTATTTGACAAAGGGAACTGTTTAATGTCACATAAGGAACTCAGCTCTGTATTTGTACATGTGCGTGGCTGTAATTGCAACTGCTTAAAGATTTACTTTGACACGGCAAGCTGGGGTTTCTCCCAGTTTGGGGACTTCAGGCAGGACTCCCCAGATGAAGTTACACTCAATCCATTGTAACAGATTCTTGACTTTTTACTGTACATTATCCCAAGGCTAGTTAATCCTGTGTTCCTCCTTAATTTTTCTTCCTCTCTCCCAACCTTGTGCCACTCCACTCCCAGCCACTATCTGCCCTTGCCCCTCTGTACCCTTGGCCTCCTGCTAATCTGGCAATATAAACTGCTATTTCCTCCCCTCCCAGTTCTCCCTTTCTGATTGCCAGCCTCGTGTCTCAGTGAGGAGGAAGGGAGGGGGAGGAACTAAAAGGCAGTCTAAAATGCTTGTGATAACAGAAAAACGCATAGCTGCCCTGAGCTGTCTCAGGCTCTTTCTGCTTCCTTTGTCTCCTTAAGTATAGTAGCAACTCCCCCAGTTCTCCATTCCCAGCAATTCCTTTGTTTTTCAAAGAAAGAGATAAGAGGGAACATTCCCCACTTACTTAGCTGCAATGATGGGTAGTCCTTTCCCCGAAGGACCTGAAGTATGAATGGAACTAAAGGTTTCTTCTTGGGACTGAAATTCCTGAGGCACAGTTCATTATCATCAACATTCTGTGTCTGCCTTTAGCCTGGGACCAGGGTAACTCTCCAGAGGCAGAGTCCAGCACTGGTGCTTAAGTCCTGCCCAAGCTAAATGCAGGCTTTGGCTCTGGTTCTCAGGCTGTGACACACCACAAGGACTTCCTTATTCCGACCCTTTCACCAGGTGCAGCAAGCTTCCAAGACCACAATCTTGACCTAAAAACCAGTAGGACTGATAAACTGAAACAAGACCCTCTACTTTGCAGACTCATAGCTTTGGACAGGGGGAAAGAAGGCAACATTCAGATAAAGCTGTCCCCAACCAAAGGAAACTGCCTTCTTAAGGAGTCCCATCAAATCACAGAGGTCAAAGTGCTAATAAAAGTGCAGCTGCCACATTACCAGCGTTTATGAAAATAAACGTAATGGCAACGTTGACTGAAACCGCAAATGTGATAGAGCAAATTTGTGGAGGTGGAACGCAGTGACCCTGCAGCATGAGTGCATTAGCAATGCCACATCAAGTGGCACAGACAGCCCTTGAAGGACCTCATGTAACTGCGAGCCCAGAAGTCTTGTCTGAGAGACCTGATGAATGTCAGTCTCCCCATGCTATCATCCTTTTCTCACACCCTCTCCAGTTGACCATCCCACAACAGTAAAACATCTGGCTTTAATGATGCCTCTGTAACACACCTCTAAACATCTATGAAAAGAGAGAGATAATGCACTGGTATTTGTCTTTCCACTGCTACTGCTTGTCTGTACCATAAATTACAGAAACAACACCATTACCTAGTTTCACACCATCATAAGTGACTGTCAGAATATCTTGCTAGGATTTCAGCCTTACCACTTACATACCCACAACCTTATCAACCTGATCTGCACAACTGTTAATCATGATTTTTATCTTGGATGTTTTCTGGAGAAATTACTAGCTCAAAGTCGCAAATTAATCCTGTCAGTGCTAACATAATCTGCAGTTTCATTAATACTGCTCCAGTCTTTAAACTTAGCTAAGAACATAACCTGTTGCTGCTTTTTTGCCTTAGGGGCAAGCATTCAATGAGGTGAAGAAAATATACTCCATAGAACATTAAATATATTATTCCAACTGTATCTATAGCCTGCTTGGCTGCTGACATTATAGAAATAACAGAAACTATTTTAATTTGAAGCTGCTTTAGGAGTTAGAAACAAAGCACTTTTCCAAGGCCGCACAAGGCTTCATCAGGTAGCCATGCAACTCAGCTAGTGAACTGAGAGATGGAAGGAGATGCCTGTATCCACTCTCACATAAATCTAAACCCACCTATAAAACCTATATTAAAAATGAAAACTAGTTATCACTGGCTAGTGCCCATGTTTTTCAACTTCCCAAAGGTGTCAAATGTCTCCATGGAACATGATCTACTTATTTTGAACTACAGAGTGTTAGCTTCATTGCAAGCATCAACCCCCTTTCCAGCAGTAAGGAAGTAGGGAAGATGGTGATTAGCATTCCACAAAAAACCCAAATTTTCTTTGGAAGATGTAGCTCATCAACTCCTTCAGGATATAAGAGGAAGATAATGATGAGAAAAGTAGGAAAAAATAGATATTAAGGAAAACTTAGGAAAAGTCAACTTGAGGCAGAAAATACCAGCTGTAGATAAAGCTGCACTATCCAATTTAGAAATGAAGCCAAGTTCTGACATCCTGTAAACGTGAGATCAGACAAACTATGTTTTGATAATCTAGGTGGGTGCAAACTGCCCACTTTGTTTTGACTAAACACAGCAACGGTGCTCCTACATCTAGACCAGCAAAAATAACTACTTTTTTCTTTTTTAAATGAGACTTTTTAATTTGCATTTGGGCATATAGAAAATAAATTTTTTTTAAAGGGTAGAGACCTCACAAGGGACAAATATAATACCTAGACATGACTCATTTTAAGAACCCAAAATTTTCAAGAAAAGAAAACCCAAAACCCAGGGTGAACATCTTGTTGCTCCCTTACTGAAGGTCAGTAGATTCACAATCTGCAAAGTTTCCATTCCCTTTGCACTCAGACAGAGTTTTGTTTTCCACATCCTCCTACGCAAAGGATCACGAGTACAAAAGTTGAAGTGGGTTTTCTCACATTTAGTTCTCAGATGTATTCTCCCATTAGCCATGAATAGTCTCAAAACTGTATCAAAACCACACTGAATAATTTGAGGGTTTCAAACCAGTCAGAAACTCTCTTTCATTAATATTTACTTGGAAGACAAAAAATAATCGGAATGAGTTGCTGGAAGATCTTGGTAAATGTGGAGTCCCATTCTCTTTTTAGATTTGAGAATCTGCTCACTTTTCTGAGTGTTATTGTCTGCTTCTAGGAAGGCCATTTTGTTCTCCTGGTGGTATAATAAACATTACATTCAGCGGGAGATAGGAACGTGAAGAATGCCAAACCAGAGATGACGGGACTAAAATAAACAGTATTTAGGTGGAAAGAGGACCACCTATATATCAAGAAAATCAAAAGGCTTCTATTCAACTGCATCAAATTGTGTAAATGCAGAGCTCCACATTCCTGGTTCTTTCAAAGGAGTTGTCTTTCTAAACAGCAGGTTGTCTGCTTTGCCTCCAAGTTACTTCCTGCTGTCAGAGTAAGAAAATTTCTCTAGATCTGATTTCCCTGCTCATTCTCCATCATCTCTTTGCAGATTTTAGATTCTTCCTGAGGTGTTTAATTGCTTTAGTTGAACCAGCTGTTGCTATTCATGTTCTTGAGGAATCTTTTATGTCAATACTCCTTGAATTGAAAGAGAATCAGTTGTGGCACTGTTTAATTTCCTGAGGATTGCACTGGGTATTTACTACTATGACAACTATTAGGTTCAGGCAGACACAAGCATTTTGTGAATCATGCTACATGTGATTGCATCACACTTTACTGAGGAACTGGGTCATTGCCTTGGCAAAGTGTTCTGTTTAAAAGGCCAGCTACCTCAGAAATTAAATCATCCTTTCAGAGGTTACAGATACAAGGTGAAATTTCCCAAAGCATGTACATCACAGTTTTCAAATGGCAGGTAAGCACATGGGAATTCACTAACTCCCAAAAAACCACGTGCGAAGAGAAGCTGAAGTCTTCTATTGCCACATGCAAAATAAACCCTAATTCTGTAAGCAAAACCAGAAATTAGAGCTCTGTGCCTGAGTTCCCAATGCAGTTAATAGAGAACTGATTTGTGTTTTACAGTAAAACAAAAAAAAAACCCAAAATCCTGTGCATAAACTGAACAAGCTTTAAATCTGTTCTACTTGAACAATTATGACACAAGTAGTTGTAGCAGACATGGGGTTCAATGACAGGACCAGGAGCTCCTTAGGCTAATCCCACTGCCTAATGGTAGTAAAAGTGCAGCCTGAGAGAAGCTAGGCTTTGTCTTTTTGTATTTTGCTCTGCAAAATTTGTTTGTTAACAGTTAAAAGTTTGTTAAGACTATCTTGAGAAATAAGAGGAATCACAGTTGTACTGAAAACGCTTTGACTTCTTAGGACTCATGGAAGTAGATAAATTAAAAGAAACAACATGCAGTACTGAAAAAAGAAAAGTTTCCTTTACACTGTACATTAAATTTGGAACAATTTAATGAGACTATATTAGAAGGAAAACATAGTGAAAACAGAAGGCTGATGAGCCTTTGATAAGGGGTTAAGCTAGTATTTTTAGCTAGCAGCTACAAATTGAATATTAACCTACATACCAATACACTGGATGCATATTACAGGGAGGAGGTTTGGGAGAGGAACTGGAAGTGCTAATTGAGTGAATATATTTAGTGAAAAGGTTAGAAGTCTGGGTTTCCAGCAGCTGGAGTTTGCTGGCAAATTTTGACAGATTTGCTGTTAAATTAATTGTTCAAACAATTGAAAAGATATTGGTGTAAAGAGGACAGACAGATACATTCTCGTACAAAAAATGATTGCATAAACAAGATGCCAGAATCAGGCTAAAAACCCCTCACTAGGTGTCATGCTGAATACTCGGGGTTTTTTAGTGGAGAAGGAAAGAAAA
>NW_008654268.1:97410-109973 GCF_000695815.1 Acanthisitta chloris | reverse complement strand
GACTCAGAAAACAAAGAACATACTGACAAGGCTAACATCAACCAGTGGCTGCACTGAGCTAAAATCCATCTATCCAAGTACCAGCCAGTACCAGACATCCCTGGTATCAGCTAATCTGTTTATGCAATGAAAGCCATCTCAGCCTCTAATACAATAATCTGGGCCTATCATCTGAAATTCAATGTTACTAATTGTGATAATCCCAAAGGTCACTCAAGTCTTTATTTTACAAACAGAGATTTTTTTGAAGAAAAGAAGTTTGCATCGAAATCGAAACATTCTTGGGCCAGGAATTCAGAGTGGCATAAAGCACAGCTGGCTCAGGGAGCAGGAGTTGGATGCTGAGTTCATTACCCCACAGTGCTGCTGAGACAGAGGATACTGCAGCCTTGGAGGAGCAAAGGGTCCTTTGTTTCGCTGTTGAGTGAGTTCAGCAGAGAAAGACATTTTCAGCTGAAAAAGCACTGTCCTAAAGATCACTGAGATCAAAGAATGAGAAGAAAGGGACAAAGTAAAGTCTTCCATCCTTCCATTAAGTGAGATTAAAGAAACAAAAGACCCCATTCCTAACACACAAAAGCAGTAAGAGTGTGTTTTCAACAAAAAGGGAAACCTGGTAAAATATGCTTGTACAGCATCTGGAAAATGAAGCCCCAGCCTCTGAGTCTTTAAGTCATTATTTTAAGAAACATAAATGTCCTAAGTCGACACAGAGCAACGAGGCTGGTGAAGGGACTCAGAGCACAAGTGCTATGAGGAGAGGCTGAGGGAGCTGGGGTTGTTTAGCCTGGAGAGGGGGAGGCTCAGGGGAGAGATTATCACCCTCTATAACTACCTGAAATGAGGTTGGAGTCAGGTGAGGGTTGGTCTCTTCTTCCAGGCAACTGGTAATAGGACAAGAGGGCACAGACTCAAGCTCTGCCAGGGCAGGTTTAGATTGGATAGTAGGAAGTGATTTTTTTACAGAGAGTGATCAGGCATTTGAATGGGCTGCCCAGGGAGGTGGTGGATTCACCATCCCTGGAGGTTTTCAAGATGAGACTGGATGTGGCACTTAGTGCCATGGTCTAGTAACCACGGTAGGGTTGGACTCAATGGTCTTTGGGGTCTTTTCCAACCCAGTTGATTCTATGATTCGTATGATTCTATGATTCTATGACATAAGATGACTTATATCCTGCTCTAAGTAAAGCACGTATTTTAAAAAGACAAGACCACTAGTTCTGAGATCTATGCACCCTTCAGGCTCTGGAATAGTGGAGATTAAATTACCATCTAAGGGCTGGCACAGAAGTCTGCATGTCTCAATATCAAATGTGTCAAAGCCTTAAGCACACAGCATCATTTCTAGCACCATCTGCACATTGAGAAGTACAAATGCAAGGATCTGAATGAGTACCAGTGTCTTGGGGCTTGATACTGGCCTCTTGCCCCTTCCTTGACTTCCTTAATTTTATTTTAAGGAAGGTTAACTTTTATCCTATCTCAAAGGTCTTCCTAATACAGTTTTGAATGGGTGTCTAACTAGGCACCTGGTTTTTGTCTGAGCTTTGTCAAGCACATGCTGGAGATCTCCTGATCACGGTCTCCTTCACTTGGCCACACAGTTATAAGCACAAAATAAGCTACTGTGAGAACATTTCCAAAATTAAGCAGGTTATCTTCCTCTGAAAGAATATACAAGAGTTTGGCATTGGCCCAGAACTGTAGGAGTCTCTGCTTTCTGTGGTTCTGTTTTTCTTACTTGGAAACAATAGTGGTATTCATGCCTAGGCAGTTCACGAGGTTACCGCTTCTGAGGCTGCGTTTCTCAATATGCAGCAGTCACTATAAAAGACGCAGCATACTTCAGACCGTAGCACATTGAGTGTTACCACAGTGATTTCCCTTCTGCTGGCTCCCGTGGAGTAATTTAAAAAATTGTTTGTTTTACAGTGAAACATTGCATGTACATACGAAGCTGCTCAATCCTACATCCAGACATGTAGATCTACAGGCCAAGGCTTTGTAGACTGAAATACATATACATTGTGAGTGCTTTCTTTTGTTTCTGCCCTTTCAAATCTCTCTTTCCCCCTCCAGTCAGTCCCTTTCTAGACGATGCTAATCTCCTGCACACAGAAAATGAGCACATTTATACAATATCCTGTTTGTCAAACGTTGTTTTGTCCCTTTAGTTATTACACACAAGTACTCTTCAGCTGACAAATTGTCAGCTGCATTGTTCGCAGCTTGTCAGGCCTCCCACATTACGGTATACTTGCCCAGCCCCAGTGAGAAAGACTATGGTTTTTTCATAGACAAATATAAGCCAAAAATTCATTGTAAACCAATTTCTTCTGTTCAATAAAGAGTCGAACAAAGCACAAGCCTCTGCAAAGCGATGCGTGTTTGTCTTCTGTAATGTAACACTATGACAGGCACTATGGTGAGCTGTAGAAGGCAGGCATACTACAGCAGCTCTGAAAACAAAAAGAGCTGCTGACCAACAAAACTCTTGGGAAACCCCTAAAAAGGGTGCAGAATTTGAATGTCAGGCAAGAGAGGGACAAAGGTTACAATGATGCAATTGGCAAGGGAGAATCATCTAGTAAAATGTATAATAGGATAGATTTATATATCTGAGCTGGCCAGTCTTTATAGTCAAATGAAAAGAAAATCATGCCTTCAGGATGTGTTTTTTTATTAAATCCTAAAATAGACATTTAAAATGGGTCACATGCACCACCCCAAGGTGCCTTTTTCTCTCTATTAATTACTAAGGAGGTAAGAGTGTTAAGGCTCTAGCAAGGCTGTTCTGAGGCTATTAGGACAAATAACAAAAACCAAATCTGTTTTTAATCTCACATTTTTGTAACATCATCAATGTAACTGAAATCAGTGAACAAGGGAAAATGATAAATGAGCCAATGGTTGCTCCAGATATACATGTTTTTTAGTGGTTGGTTTATGCAGCAAAGGCAGGAATTCAACAGGTTTTCCCACAAACTGGACTGTGGTCTGTCTGGGTCACTCTGCTGCCATTTCTAGGAGTCACAGAAGATACAAGAAATTCTATGGCACAAAATTATGAGTAAACACAACAGGCCTTCAAATAACCTTTCTTTTTGTTTCTATTTTCACTTTTGTTTCATCAAGGACAGGATTTGATAAAACTGCAGAGAAATGAAACTGAAATTCTTCCTTTTGGGGCAGGGGATCAGAACACATGAGCTAGATTTGGGTTTCTTTTGTACTGCAGTACTTTGGGATGTGTTGTTTGTTGGGTTTTTTTAGAAGGAAAATCAGGAAAGGGTTGTTGTTTTACTGGTGTAATTACAAATAATGAGCTATGGCAAAAACATATTCCTAGTAGGACACTAAAAACTATCTGTAGATGTCCATTTGCCTGGCCTGAGCTCATAAAGCACCAGCTCAGAAGGCCCAGGCTCGGTAGCTACATGCCCTGGTCCCCAAAATCCTCTTCTGAGCAGCAAGCACCTTCTCTTGACTTGGGATAATCCTCCCTGCAGCTCACTGTCCCCACTGCCACATCTGAACACGAAAATCCAGGTACCCACCGGTCATGGCAGCTGCATCTCACATCAGCAAAAGTTCTGCAATCTCATCGTTGTTCCATATGCTCAACAGGTAGTATGCAGTAGGTGACTGCTGTTGACAGGAAGAGAGGGCATAGGGATGAACAGCTCATCAGAAGGGTGGTCCTGCAGAAGAGCACAGTAGTGCATTTTGCACATCAGGACTTTGGAAAGCTGAGCAGTCTACGAGCGGGTTGAGGCACAGAAACTTTTCACTTTTGACATACTTATAAAGTGTGGCGTGTTCAAATCCTAATCCTTCTCATTATGTGCCACTGCACACAATGGGCTCTGCGCTGGATGCTGAGGTTTAGGCTCACCTACACATTAGTTTAAAAGAAATTGAACCTGAAGAGAACTGGGTGTCACAGTTTAAACCTTGTATTTTCACCCATTTTTCTTATATCAGTTGATTAATGGGATGTATTTTCACCCATTTTTCTTATATCGGTTGATTAACGGAAAAAAAAAATTTCCCGCAAACTTTGCCTAGCAGAGTCAATTCTTTTTTGTCAGCTCTTTTTGAGAACAAAAGAAGTTCGGTAGTGACTATGCCCCGTTCACTTTTTCTCTAAAAATATCACAGAATCCAAAGTAATTAAATTATAATCAATATTAGAGAAAAAGATCATGGATTTACTAATCTCATCCTATGTAATTAGGCATGACAGGTCTTTTGTGTTGCTTATCTCTGTTCCATTGGAAATGAAGATCAGGATACAAAGTAGAGACCCAGGGAGTTAAGTCAGTTTCTGACCCTTGTATTTGCAGACGTAGGTAGTTTGTTAAAGCAGTGAACATCCCACAGGGCACAGACACTCCCTGTGTCTGTGAGAAAATGCCAAAGGGGCTGGTGGTGTTTTAGCACCACCGGGTGGACAAATAAGGGAAAAAAGAATAATTTTTGAGACTGGATGCATGGGTGTCCTGGGCAGGCAACAGTCCCAACTCGGTGCGGGAGTTCTGAGCAGTGTCCCAGGCTCACCCATATTCTTCTTCTTGTTGACAAGTATCTCAGGAAGCATTCCTACACCTCATCACCACATCAGGGGGTTTCGTACACTGAATGTGATCCCAGACTCTGGAAAGTCACCTCATGAAACATTAGATTTGTAAATACGAACATAATATTTGTAATAAATATAACTGTAATAGAAAAGAAATGCCATCTGTATTTTTTAATACAGAATTTCAGTTGCCTCAGAAATAACCCAGACATTTCTCAGTATTTTCTACCAGTTTTGTTCCTCCTTTGAAATCAGTGCTCTGGTAGGTAAATGGTAGGTTGTTCCTTAAGTCAGAGGAGGGAAAAAAGAAAAAACAAGACTGCTTAATGTAGTGTTTTCAAAGCGTTTCTTACAGCCCAACTGTTCTGCTGGGCTTTGGGACAGTAACAGTTGTGGGTGGCTGGCCTTGGACAGCTTTTAATGCTGTTCACAGAGGATACATGAAGGCATGTAGCAGCTGTAGCTACATAAGAACAACTTTCTCCTGGCACCAGATAAGATAGTTTGTTGTATCAAAAGAAGTGCACTCGCCCTCCCCATCTATATTCTATGTGCTTTACGGGCACACTTCTGCCTACAGCTTTGGCCAGCTCTGTGTCCTGTGGCTTATCTGTTATGGATCGGTTTTTTGATTACACTACAGCCTAGAGAGCCCTTTGTGCTACTCCACAAATGTACTCACTGTCTCTTTACTGAGGCACTTACCTTTGGCTGATGTAAGTGCCAGGGAGAAAATGAAAGCACAGGCCACTCTGGCTTTCACAACAGCTGTGCAGCTGTACCCCTGTGATGTCCTGAGTCCCACAAGGGGTCTGTGTCCTCCCTCACCGAGCTGGGGGAAAGCAGGCAGAGATGGCTCCTTTCCAAGAGGGGATCTTCATGTCGGTGTGGGACACAAGAAGAGGCAATGCTCCTGAAATACACCCTATAAAAGGTTAACACTTGGAGGACTGGTGAGTATCCTTTGGGATACCTGACCTCACTGCTGTAGCCAACAGATCTCTCCTGGCAGGGCATGCACACAGGGCAGGCTATGCACACCCTTTCTGCAAAGTTCATATTTAACAGCATGTTTGCTCCTTGCTTATCACACAGCCTGCTTAAAATAGAAGCAATTGAGAGAGAGCTGACGCCTCAGGTCCTCTCAGCTTTGAATGAAGGAGAAAAAATCCCCTTCAGAGATTCAAAGGCTACAAATTCTAGTTAGGTCAAGCAAACACTCAGTCAGGTCTGGCAGTAGATATCTCAGCTCTTTATAAAGACATAGAGCACCTAACTCCAAAATAATGTAGCCAAAGGCAACTAGTCACGGGTCTAAAGAAAGGAAGAAGGAGTCTGACTACTATTTTGCTTGTTAAGCTGGTTTGGTAGAGGAAAATCCATCTCCTACTTACCGGTCACTGTACCATACCAGATGAGGCACTTGTGTCTTCAGCCTTAGCACTCTGATAATCCTTGGCTGTTTCATAGTCCAAGCACCTATAGGAAGATTGGCAAATCGTGCAAGTTATCTATAACCCAGACGTGTTGCTTGTACTCATTTAACCCTTCAGAGTAAGGAGGGAATTCACAACAGGTCCTCCACATCCTGGGCACATGAGCTGTGCAGCAGGCAACTAGGTCAAGTGGGTCAGCATGGTGGCCAGGTGCCAGGGCTGGGTCACCTTCTTCAGCTGATGGCATACTTGTGCAGTCACCTCCTACTTGCTCATGGGCACTGTGCAACTCATAGGGCTGGAGACCTGAGCACATGGGGACAACAGAAATTACTCAATATCAGCAGGGATAGGGAATAAGTGTGTTAGGTCCCATGCATTTCACCCTATCACAACAAGCTCAACCACCTTCTCTCTTCTGAAACAAAGAAATTAATTGCAAAGACAGCTGGGCTGAAGGGAAGCCTCTGAGCTATCGACCTTAGGTAGAGCAAGGCAATGAAATCCCCAGAAGTTCTTGCTGGATCATTCCAAGAAGGTTCCCAACTCTTACTCCACTTGTTGGCATTTTGAATCCCTTTGAGATAATCTGAATCCTCCTAAATGTTGCACACAGGAAAGGTGGATGCCTAATGCAGGGTCCAGGTTCCATTCTGCCTGGGAAGCTCATTAACATCCATCTTTGCAATGTTCAGTTTGTAAGCACATATGTCATCTTTTACAGCTGGTTCTCAACACTTGGGAGATCTATTATGGAGCTTGTTTAGAAAGTACTTTTGGTCTTGGTTCTGGCTGGCGCAGAGGCCATGCATTTTTTCTCCCTTCATTGTGCTGTTTGTGTACCAGCTTTCCGTGCAAACAAACCTGCTTCTGCCTGGCTCATTCAGCAGTTTCACACGGCAGCATCTCTGACCTTGCTATTCCCAGGCCTCCCTTGGAACAAGGCTGATTAAAGGAGAGATTGTACTACCTCACAGCTGTCCCAGTACCTCACAGTAATAGGAAAAGGGATACAAATAGGACTATGAATGCATTTGAATACAATGAAGATATTGTTCCAGCTCACCCAGCTGTGGCAGTGACATTAAGGAAACCAAGCCTTGATTTAATTACTAGGAGTATGAAGGCTTTAAAAAACACAGATACAGTATATGACTCAGGTCTCTCTTACCCTTCTTGTCCTGTGGCTGGCTCAAACCCTCAGGGTCTCTTACCTACTGCAGTGCTTTTCAGAGATGTAGCAGTGTGTTTATTTCCCAACTGAACTTCCATGGAAATGCAACTTGGAGAGCTAAACCCATCTGGCTCAGCAGCACCCTGCCTCTTCCCTGCCTGGGGACCAACTTCCCACCCTGTCCCCTCCTGACCCTCTGATCCTCCCACGGAGGCACCAACAAGCAATTAACCTTTCTCATTCTGAGCTTGTTTCTCAGAAACACCGTTCAATAATTGGGTAACAGAAAACAGACATGGACAGGAAGCAGGACAAGGCCCAGCCAGCAGCTCTCCACACCCCCTGTGCATCACACCATCTGGTCACACCACATCCCTCTAATCTGTGGTGTCACTTTCCAAAGCATCCAATTACATGTGCCTTCTCCAGAAGACAGTGAATGAAGAAACCAGAAAGGTAAAGCATGTAATTAAAGGTTAGAATAATAAAACTCATTAATCAAGAAAAAAAATGTGAATTCCCTGCAGTTCTGGTTGTTCTGTCTGGATCACCTTTCTGATGACATCTGCAAACATCTCCACAGCAGCTGTGCAAAAGCAGACACCTCCTCAATGCAGTACTCCAAGTGAGTGGCAAAAGAGAGTTTCACTAATAGAAAACCCAGGTAATTGCTTTGATTAGTAGACTGTAAATTAGTTTGACAGCAAGTAATGTGAAAGGAGCCTGCTATTGAAATGTAATAGACTGTCTTTGAAACAAATGTTCCTGTTGAACAATTGCAGCAGGTGGAACAGTTCTCATCCCAGTTTAACAGAGATGTCCATTAGTATGGCCATGATTAAACTGCTGGTGTTACCCAGCAGTTGGCTAACTTCACATCACAGGGATTCATCATCATTAAGCAGGCGCCAACTATTTAGGTAACTTCAAGTGCTCACAAGTTACACCCATAGTTAACCTGAAAGCATTATAGATGCAAAGCCTGCAGGCTAATGTCTTGGGGGCTCAGTGTGTGAAGTACCTAGAGCTACCATAAAATAGTGCCTACACATTGCTTTTTCATGAAGATTAAAGTCTAAATGAGTAAACATCAATCCAGGGAAGCCCCACAGCCTGTGTTATGCAAGATATCAGGTTAGATAATGAAGGTGTCTCCTGGATTTACAGCTGTGAAATGACTGAATCCTTCCTACAACTGACTGGGCAGAATTTTAATCCTCTGTGAATCCAAAACAGAGCTGGCCAAGCAAGTTGACCTATAGATAGTTTATCCTGTGTCATTGGTGAGCAACATATCTCCTAAATATGCCACTAGTATCTGTTATCTTATTTTTAAGCTTGTATTTGAAGATGATAAAAAGGAGATTGAAACAGTGTCCACAGATGGGGGTTACAGATGATCAGGTTTTTTAGTTGGCTTTATCTGAAGCTCATTCTTATGCTAAATTTGAAGTTAATACTTCTTCCTTTCTTCTCACATGGAGATTTTTCTCAACATCGGCAGCTTAAAAAATCGTTACAAAAATAGGCATGGAGTGAAATGAAGCACAGATTAATATTTCTGATTTTGGGAAGAGACTAGATTTTATTAAAAGCATCTTTTTACGATGGAGATAATCTAATCTAAAGCATCCTTGGCTTCCTCACAGATGTTTTGCCTTCCTCCTTTAAGTCATGGTGCATTATCTGGAAGTAGTTTTACATGAATTGCCGAATAAAAGTCAGTATAACAAATGTTAATGTAGTAGCGTCACTGTACTCGTAGATTTGCCTTATTTTTATAACCCTTTTTAAATGAACCCCAGATATTCTCAACTGAGTTGAGTAAACCATTTCAGAGATCAGTATTAGGAGAATGAGGAGAAAAGAGCAAAGAGAAGGGATCCCAGATACAAATGTCACTGAAAGCTGACACTAGAGTGTTGATAGTAAAATACAAGAGCACTGCCTCAGATGGCAGGAGCTGCAGAGGAGGAAGAGCACGACTGCGAGAAGCGATGAAACGAAGTTAACGATAGATGAAGTAGGATGAGAAACAGACACTCCAAGGCATGCATCCAATTCTTCACGTTACATAAAATGATTTTTACCGTTTATGCACTTCCCTCCTGTTCTGGGTGATGCACATTGCAGATAGTGTTGGTAGCAGTGCTTGCAGTTATGCCTGCCTGACAGTTCTTGTTACAAGCTCCTGCTTTCAGTTGCTGGTAAGTTTGTTAGATGTTACTCATCCAGGCTGAAATGTCTTCTGCCAAGTCTTGGCCTCGGGCTGATTCTTTCCCCTTCCATTTTCTTCTGGGAGGAGAAAAGGGGAGGGCAGTTTCAGTAAAAATGATTCTGTGGTTTCCAGGGCAAGATTAGGCAACCATTTATTTGAGCAAGAACTTGAAATTTGGCAAAATGGGGGAGGTCACCCCAATGCCAGAAGATGTAGCCAAGTTATAAATGTGTTTTTTAAAAGTCTCAGCTCACGTACTTTAGCAGAGACTTGTCGGCTTGGCAAATAAATTTGCAGAGGGTTGTGTCAGCACAGAGCACAGTGTGTCCCCTGCCAACTTCCAGGCCCTGGCAGGATGGTCTCTGGCTGGCAGCAGAGCTGGGTGCTGCCTGCATCCAGTGCTGCCACCAGCCCTGAGCAGGGCAGGCACCTGCCTCGGGGTGCCCTGGCTGTCACTGCCCTGGGAGGTTCAAGGCTGGAGGTGGGTGTGAGCAGGGGAGCGGGGTTGAGGTACCAAGGTTAAAAGGCACTTGGATTACCAAATGGTGAGAATCAAACTCTGATGACATAACAAACTGGAAAGGTAACTACTAATGCCCCAGCTAGGAAAGAGCCCAAGACCTGAAGCAGGGTGACTGGTGGGACAAGATGAGCAGGAGGAAGAGGAAGGAGAACAGAAGTGAGAGGGGAGAAAAATGTCTTGGTGATAGCTACCATGTCCTTTTCAGAGCCTAGAGTTGAGGTCACCTCCAACAGAAATCTGGAAGTCAACTGGCATGTGTGGTTTTTCCTGCACTGGCTGAAATCTTATAACTCCTGTTCCTTGGTTAGGTCTAAAGCTTCAGTTCTCCACCAGTGCATTAGCACTTCTCCTTGGAGCACCTCAGCTTGGGATCAGGGTGGACATATCTGGCATCTGTTATGCACACTTTCCCTTAATGCTGCAGGGGAGATGAGGAGTGAGAGGTGGTGCAGAGCTGGACTAGACGTCTCTTCCTTGCTGCTTGGTGGGAAAAAGAGCAGCTGACCCTAGGCTGGGCTGCACAGAGGTGATAGAAGGCCCTAATGCCATGTGTTGCTGCCAGCCCTGAAGCATAGCACAGAGCAGTTATGGAGGAAGAATTGAAGAAAGGTGAGAAGCAATGGCTATTCACTATATCCTTACTCCTGTGTCCTAATGATCTCTTTGTTCACCAACCAAGTCAACAGCCAGTCATTTCTCACACCCCCAACAGCTCCTCACCCCAATATTTTCAATCAACTTAAAGCTAAACCAGCTACAGATTTTCTGCTCAAGAATAAAGAGGAATAAGGAGAAAAAGAGGAAATATAAATAGGAATAAAGTGGACAGGAAATGACTCCTCACACTTTCTTCTGTTACAAAAGTCAGACAACATCAAATTAAATTAGTAGGGAACAAGTTCAAGACAAGTAAGATGCAATTACTTTGCACATGAGTTAATCAGGCAAAGAACTGTGTAACTCCTTGCCACGTGATGTAGTGAATACTGAAATACTTGCCACCTGTCAGGAGAACATTTAGGGCTTCTACACCACACAGTGCAGTGCAGCCTGTGACAATGCTTCTGTATTCTGGCCTTCAAACAGATATGTATGCATGTGCATCTTCCAGTGCTTACACGCTCTCTGCTGTTGGCCTTGGCTGGCAAGGGAGTACATGCCTCTGCAGAGCTTTGCTCCAAGAAGTGGGCTTTTCTAGGGGAAAAAAAAATTGTGTTTAAGTATGAAACAAAATTCAGAAATAAAAAACAATGCACAAATATATAGACAAATATATCTAAGATTTTTTTTTCAGCTGATCTCAAACAGTTGTTTTCAAAGCTTTACAACAGAAAAACTGAAAATGATTTTTTGTCTTTGTGAATTGAAACACAAAATTCTGAAGTAACTTCATCTTTCAAAAATTAATCTTAGCTCCAGGCTTCTTTTACATGGTATAGGTTGGTTGCTTATTCATTGGATATTTTCATTATGTGCTTCTGTAGGGAAGATAATTCATAGACATATTTATTTGAAGACTATGTTACAATGAATAAGCAGAAATAATGTAGATGAGAAGGCAGGGTAGGATTGCCTGGCAGTCTTCAATCTGTCATCCCTTTGACTCAAACTTGGCAATCTTAACATAGCTCTTTGTGTGGGACAAGTTATAAACCAAATAATCCTGAGGTAAGGCTTTCATTGCCTACACGGTACTGAATGTATTTATTTTTTTAATTCCATTCAGGTCCCAAGTGTTGTTATAGTGCCAAAGTTTCAGTCAGTATGATTTTTCATACTGCAAATCTTTTTTTTTTAGTTTAAAACAGAGCTGTCAAATCTCTCTTGATGACTGGGGCAATGGTTTTTACAAAGATATTAAACACTATTGAAACTTCTCAAGGTTTCATGAAGACTTCCACACAAGACAAGGCTGTTGAGGTGCACTGAGTCACATCCAGCCACAGCTTCTCTGGAGACTGAGAGAGGACCTTATAACTGCTTGAGTTTTTCATTCTGGTGGTTTAGTAGGTGACACAGTGCCCAACAAGTGCTGTAATGAGCCTGTCACATAGCCAAGAGCCAGAAGGTCATAGAATCATAGAGTCATTAAGGTTGAAAAAGACCTTAAAGGTCATTGAGGCCAGCCATTACCCCAGTGTCACCATGCTCACCACTACACCGTGTCCCCACGTGTCACACCCACACACCTTTTAAACACTTCAGGGATGGTGATTCCGCCACTTTCCTGGGCAGCCTGTTCCAATGCCTGACTGCCCTTTCAGTGAAGAATTTTTTCCCAGTGTCCAATCTAAACCTCCCCTGATGCAGCCTGAGTCCATTCCCTCTTGACCTGTCACTAGGTCCCTGTGCAAAAGCATCACCTGAAAGCGAAGGCTCTGCAGGTTCCCCTCAGTGTGCAGCTGCAGCAACATCAAGCACACTTTCCTGGGCAGCCTGTTCCAATGCCTGACTGCCCTTTCAGTGAAGAATTTTTTCCCAGTGTCCAATCTAAACCTCCCCTGATGCAGCCTGAGTCCATTCCCTCTTGACCTGTCACTAGGTCCCTGTGCAAAAGCATCACCTGAAAGCGAAGGCTCTGCAGGTTCCCCTCAGTGTGCAGCTGCAGCAACATCAAGCAACTCTTC
>NW_008654268.1:78926-97377 GCF_000695815.1 Acanthisitta chloris | reverse complement strand
CGTAATAGAGGAATAGTACTCTTTGATGCACTTTGTCTGCCTTCCAAGGGACCTGTAAAGGCTTTTCTTCCCCTTTGCATAGGGACAAGGCAGTGGTTTGCCTGGGAGTTGGGAGGGGAGCAGACCTCCTAATGCTCTGCAGTTCATTCCCTCCTTCATATACAAGTGAACAGGGGGAGGGAAGGAGGAAGCTGAGCCAACTTCTGGGGATGCAGCAGCTGAAGATCCAGTTAAAGCTGCCAGAGAGATTTCTTCCTTATTTACTACTGTAAAATAAAATACAATTGCCAAGAATTTAGTTAATCTGTCATAAAAAAATCAATTGCCTTAGAAGGCTGATGCTTTTCTTTGTATCACTGCAAATAACAAATCCTTTTGCTGTTTCAACATTGGTGGCATGGAAGTTTTAGCAACTAACAAAGAAAGCTAAAGTAACCACACTAAATTTGTAAGTATGCACTGTGAACAACATAAAAATAGCTTAGGATGCTAGACTCATTCCAAAGCAAACACAACTTAAAAATAATGAAGCTAAAGTTAAATTTAAAAGAAATCAGATATATTAAGATCCAGGAAATGTTAAGTAAAAAAATCCCTCACTATGCTCTGACTCTTAAAAAGTGTTTAAGGGATTTCTACTGAGCTAGGAATATTTTTTTAGTGTCTCATCTATATATTTTATTCTGTTTGAGATTCTGACATTTACAAATGTTTAACATTGGGCATTTATGAAGCAATTAAGCATTTAGAAATGGTCGTTCCCAATTGCTATTATGGCTGGAGCATTTTTTAGGAGGCAAAGGATTGAATCATAGAATCACAGAATTTAAGGGTTGGAATGGACCTTACAGATCATCTAGTCCCAACCCCCCCTGCCATGGGCAGAGACATCTCCTCACTAGATCAGGTTGCTCAAGGCTTCATCCAGCCTGGTCTTGAACACTGCCTGGGTTGTGGCAGCCATCACATCCCTAAGCAACCTGTGCCAATGTCTCACCAGCCTTATAGTAAAAAACTTTTTCCTCACATCTAACATAGACTTTCCCTTTTCCCCTTTCTATAATGAGAATCTCTTCTGGTTTTCAAAACATCACCAAGCAGATATTCATGTTGTATATTTGGGGTCCATGCTTATATATAATTGGTGTGGTTGGTAAGGCCTCAAAGCTTCTGAATTGCTGTTGGAATCATCTCATTCACCTGAGGGCCATGGTTTGGTGGACAGATTAGCTAATGCTGCTATGTAGGATGCAATTGCTTCTCTTTTTTTTAATGCCAGCAGCTGGTGCAAACTCAATATCTTTAAAAAATAGTTATTGAGTATTTTCTGCTTTCCTTAGTGATTTTTATTTAATCATAATTTTCCATAAAGGTGGGTTGAGAGTGCCATTCTGCTTGGGAGAAGGAATGGAAAGACTACTGCTTCAGTTAGGACTGGATGCATCCATTTCAAATTACTTTGGGTTGGAAAAAGTAGCAGAATTAGGACAGAAGAAAAAATGGGAAAGACCATAAAGCAAATAACAATAATAAAAAAAATCAGTTATAATTTATAGACTGTTCATTTATTGTGAAGGAGAAGAGATGAAGTCCTAGCTTTTTCTGTGTGAAAAGAAAAGATGCTTCGGGGGCAGCTGTTGAAGTATCTGGCACCCTGGCAGGAAGACAGATGTTTCAAAGTATGTTGGTATTGTAGCATTCAAATCACTTTTCAATTCCTTCCAGATCTTTTAACGCAAAGGTGAAATTTACCCTGCAAAGGGAAGGTTAAAAACATGGAAGTATTCATCAAGCAAAACTGGATCCTCTTTGTTGGAGGTCCCGTACACAGATCTGTGATTTACTGTAGGCTGGAAGCAACGTTTAGAGTTCCCTGTCACGGCTCTTAATTATGTTGTGCAGAGCTCCAAGCTTATTTAAAGTTGTAGCAGACAAGTATAATTTGGGTGTTTAGGATCAGGGTGATTCACTCAGCCACACGAAAACCCATGGCCTGTACTGGCAGGGGGACAGTTCAAGGTCTGCTGAGAGAGGACTCTGCTGGTATCGACTTTATCTATTCTCTGACATTACTTAAAGCCAAAACCAAGGAACAATTTGAAAGAAATAGATGTAAATGAATTACTACTATAAATCAGTTGAAAAAAATGCAGCTAAGTTGCTTTTAGAGGCTGTACCTCCTACTGCCCCCTTGGCTGTTTCAATTTTGTTTTTCCCAGACAGAAAAATAAGGTAGAACCTAAAACAACAATCCCATTATTTAGTTGTAATTTATGGCACAGCAATAGTTGTCCAAAAGGATGCTGGATTACCTAACTCTATGTTTGCTTTTACATTCTGTAATGATGCACTTAATTCAGTATTTCTTAAGTTTTAACTATGGTTATGCTTTGATAATTGAGCTACAGCCTGGGAATGGGATACATTTCTGACACCTGGCCATCACACCCTCCACTAAAGAAACACAGCAAGGTAACATCATAACTTTTTTTGTAAATGATGTAGAGACTCCATATACCTACTGAATGGATGAATCGAGCAATTTACCTTTCATCGCAAACATTTTAAAGCAGCTTTACAGGATTAGTAAACTTCATGGGAAATATCAGATGAATGACTGTGCTCTCATTGAAGTAATTGTACTGAGCATGACTGCATGCTTACTGACACCTTTGCAACCACTTTTTTCAGACCTCAAACTGACACCAGATTCCCGTTTCCCTCACCTCACTAGACAGAATGGCACTAACAGGTTTATACTGAACAGTGAACACAGTTGAAGAACATCCCAGGGAGAATTTTCCAGGATCTGTACTACCTGTGGTAACTAATTTCTACACCTGTGGTGTGACTTGCTAGAATTTTTCTTCTGCTTTTCATAGAAAAAGCTGTGTAGCTTCTATAACACCAGAGTTCAGGCACCTTCTGGTACAAATGAGAGACACCAAGCTGGCCAGGGCATCCCAGAGTTTCATGGCAGATGCAAGCATTGCTAAGCCCATGCAGGTGACACCATTGACAAGCTATGCTCCTACAGAAGGCACTTGCACTTTAAGGAAATATTTGGGTACTCCTTAACCCTACATATTTTTTGTGGATGCCTCTCAAGAATGACTTGTTAGCTTGCAAAATGAAAGAAACCTTGAAATGATTTGATAAAGCAAGTTACCTTCACAGTGGTAAATTAGCTATACCTATTTTGCAGGTGAAATATGTAAAGGGAAGAAGTTTGCCAGAAGTCTCTGTGCTCTATTACAGTTCAGGGCTTGGCCTGTGATCCTGTGCAATACCCCTGCCCATCCACTCATGAGTGACTACTTCACTAGTCAGAAGTATCAAATGACTGGTTTTGCTGCTTGCTTTCCCACACAAAGCAAACTAGAAAAGCTTGCTTGCACAAAATGACTATATTATTAATCTCTTATTTTCCATATCAAGCAATCAGGAGAATCAGTGCATTTTGTACATCAGGCATCCTGATTGCTGTTATCAGCTGCAGGCTGGGTATCATACAGTTAATAACTGCAGAAAGATGGTGTGTTGTCTTTTGTGCAAGACAGACACACACGGTGCTAAGGAGTTCTCTGCTAACTGGACTCAAACACTACTTGTAGGGAACAAAGTGTTCCCATCCCTCTATCCAAAAATAGAAACGGGAGAGACAATACTTCTTCAGCTATTTGCCAAAATGATAAGGGAGATGAACAAAACCCACTCCCAGCTCTAGTTTAAGCTCACCAAAACACTGCTTTTCCTATTCCAGTGCTGATGCCAGTGATCCCAAACTCCTGAAAGTCCCACCCCATCTATGTGGGGCAGCAAGAAGCAGCAATGCTAACTTGTCTGCATTTTAAAATAAAATCATTTGAGGGACAAAAAAATATGCTAGTGAACTTCTGAAGGAAGTGACAGACTCTTTGATGGCAACACCTAAATCGGCATGCCCAGGCCTGAAACCCCACCTCTCGTGTGTTGTTGGATGTACATTTAGGTCACTGAAGTACATCTTCAGGGAGGGGCTGTCTCCTGAAAGCTTCAAGATACATTGCTTCCTGTCTCCCTAATCAGCTGTGCAATGGGGTAAATTTAGAAACAAAAGGCGGTGCAGCAGTGCTGGCAAATGTGTTTAGTGCACATTGAAACCTGTTTTGGAAAAGTCAGAACAGGTCGTGCATGTCTCCAGTGCAGGCTCTGAGCAAAATAACAAATGACTTGCATACATTTAGCACCTTTCATCCTGAGAGAGCTTGCAGTACTTTACATAACAGGAGTTATCGCCTACCCACCCATGAACAGGCACCTGTGGAAGGCAGGGCAGGCTGCACGGGCCAGATGGGGCACAAGCATTTTAAAGAGGCAAGTGAAGACGATCATCTCCTCTCTTCAAACACACAGCAGTAATTTAGGTGGGCACATGAATTAGCCAGTTTGGAGTTCAGCCAGGAAAACAGTGTATGAAATAGCCCTTGCTTGGCAATAAGTACAATGAATTACTTAATGATCCTGAGCCAAACACAGAGCATTTCATCTTAACTTACTGAAATTGCTCCCAAACATGTTTATATTCCAAAAAATTCCCTTTCAAGTCTCATGAAGTTTATTTATTCAGGGGCAGAATTTTGAACGGCATAAAATCAGCTACAGGGAAGACCTTCCTCAGCAGGGAAAAACTGGAAAAAAAGAAGTTGTAAAGAGAAAGTTTTGAGGTGAAGGGGGTGGGAAATATGCCACTCCCTTAAGGGAAATATATAACAGTAAACAAATGATGTGTAAGTCTGCAGGCCATCATTTTTACCACACTGCTCTGCAGTGAAGAACGTGCAAAAGACTGTTCCATTAGAAAAGACCACACACTTCTTCGGCTGGATATTTTCCCCTCTTACCCAGTTTGATGCTTTTGTTTTTGCCAAGACTGGTATCTGGGCTTAGCTTCAAGCTCATCAGTAGTTCCCCTACAGTTTCAGCCAAAAATATCTTTTCCACAAAGGCTGGATGATTTTCAGGATGATTTTACTTCTTTGCAGGAGGTTTTTCTCCTACTAAGTGGGAGCTGTGCTCAGTCTGTTGTATCTTGGCCACACTTGAACTTGACTTGCTGGGTTAATTCACAGACAGATTGCACACATGCAGTACATTTAGTTAGAAGACAGATAGCACTAAAACACCCTTAACCCCAGTGGAAACATTCTGTCCAGTTTATTAGAGCATTTGAGCTTAATTAAAGCCTGTAGGCTTTAATTTAATAGACAAAAAGAGCAGGTACCAAAGACATCTTAAACAGAGAAAAGAACCAGTGTTAGGAAACCAAAACTGGACAAATTTAAATAGCAAGTTGGTTCTCCCCCACCCCCTCCCATTTTTACACCATCAGTATGATTGTTCATTGTAAGGAATTACCAAAGTTTCAGAGTTAGAACTGAACCTACCTTGGCTAACAACAAATTGCAGGAGCAACGGGGGTTACCAGTCAGGAAAGGGTCCATTGATGTAAAACTCTGGGAACCTGCATTTTCTAACCTACTGCTTGAGCTCTAACAGTGGCCCCAATTCTTTGAGTTGGTGCACAGGAGTGAACTTCAGAGATCAGGTAGATCACCCAGCCACCCTGAGGCTGGGTCAGCTCCATCTCATTTTTGAGAGATGCTCATCTAACTTGTTCTTTGAATTCTGCCATGATAGAGCCACTATAGCCTCCTCAGGCACCCCAACAACACGTGCAGAAGAGTAAAAGGTTTTCCTAACCCAAAGTTTGCCTTACTCCAATGTAATTTCTCCTCTGCTCTAGGGATAATAGATTAATAGTAGCGGATGCTTTTTACTCGAAGATCATCTTTAACTATTTAATCAGCTTTCCTGTAGATAAATGGCCCAACTACTGTAATCTCACATTTTCCTCCTTATCACTGCTCTCCTCTGGACCATGTTCAGTCCCTGTCTTTCACCAAATGCTGTACCTAAAAGGCTGACCAGCACTCCACCTGCTCACTGATATGAACCAGCATAGGATTCCTTTGTGTCCTTTGTATTTGCATTTGTGCGTCTCATGAGAGCATATGCATTTATCTGTCAGTTAAATAACAGATGAATCAATTTTTTTATGTTCTCCTGAGCCACAACAGCAATTTTATCTACTGAGCTACTAGGTCCTAATCTTCGGTTTCTTTAGTTGACTACTTCTGGGTACATACTTGTGTGTATGTATTGGTTTATCTTGATTGGTTTGCCTCCATTTATTTCTCCAAACACTTCACTGTCTGACCTTGTCTTATAGCACACTTGGAGCCCTCTGAATTTTGTGTATTTCTAAACACAATCCACAAATATATGCAAATGTATTTATATAAATGCATAACATGCAAAAATCTCAGCTGAGATCTGAGTATTTGAATAACACAGAAAGTATATAGATGACACAATGGAGGAAAAAAAAAAGCCAAAGATAGTAGCCAGTGGAGTCAGTGCTAAAAGCAGTTAGAGCATTCCGTTTGCTTGTTATGAGGTATAAAAATCTCTTTGTTCCAGTAGCAGATGAGGTTCAGTGCAAGCACAGCATGGAGTCCAAAGGGCTGATTCAAAATCTAAAGTCACAGAATCAGAGGATCATTATGCTTGGAAAAGACCTCCAAGATCATTGAGTCCAATCTTGAACTCACCATCACCATGCCAACTAAACCATAGCACAAAGTGCCACATCCAGTCATTTCTTGAACACTTTCAGGGATGGTGACACCACCACTTCCCTTGGGTGCTGAGGGTGTACTTGATCCCCTCATCCAGATCATTGATAAAGATATTAAACAGGACTAACCCCAGTGCTGAGACCTAGGGAACACCACTGCCAGCAGGATATAACTCCATTCACCACCACCTTCTGGACCCAGCCATCCTGGCAGTTTTTTACCCAGAGAAGAGCACACCTGTCCACGCCATGAGCAGCCAGTTTCTCCAGAAGAATGCTGTGGGAAATGGTGTCAAAGGCTTTATTGAAGGACAACACAACATCCACAGCCTTTCCCTCATCCACTAGGCAGAACATCTGGTCATAAAAGATCAGGTTGGTCAAGCAGGACCTGCCTTTCCTAAACCCATGCTTCCCAGACTTCTGGCTTCAAAAGCATCCTGAATCCACTTCAAATGCCTGGATGTCAACTTGTCATTTTATATTTCAGTGCTGCTGTTCTAACAAAGACATACCTAGCAAGAAACAGCCTTTCCCTCATCCACTAGGCAGAACATCTGGTCATAAAAGATCAGGTTGGTCAAGCAGGACCTGCCTTTCCTAAACCCATGCTTCCCAGACTTCTGGCTTCAAAAGCATCCTGAATCCACTTCAAATGCCTGGATGTCAACTTGTCATTTTATATTTCAGTGCTGCTGTTCTAACAAAGACATACCTAGCAAGAAAGTCAGAGCACAGAAATAGTTATACAAGTGTGGAATAAATCCACATGCTAATACATTTTAGAACAGTCTAGGCCCACCCATGGAGGCAGCTTAAATCTTCAAAAACAAAAGAAACCCCAGCAACTGTCATGGGATATTAGGGATGGGGAAGTAATCCAAAAACATCTTAATCCCTACTTAAAAAGAATAACTCAGGCAAGTAGCACAGTATGTGCTACGTATCAGTGGAACATGGTGCTTGGTTGTATTAGGCACCCATTAGAGGTTTAATCCCTGCCATGAGTGAACACTTTGCTCAATAATGTACAGTTCTCTGTCAGCACACATAGACATCGCTTGTGTTTGTGTATGCACATACATGACTCTGCAGTTACAGAATGCACACACACACTATGGTGAATAGCATGGATTACACATTAAACTTCAAGGTATACTTCATCTGATCTGCAGCCAACGTCCTGTCTGTCCCGGCTTAAAAGCAAAAGGTGCACTCTCACAGGGGGCAGTGACTGGCAACCCAACTTCTCTTAGCTCAAAACACTTTGGTCTGGGGCTTTTTTTGTATGCAAGGTACCTTTCAGACCCAAAAAGCTGACTACTCAAGACTGGTTTCTTGAGAGGCAGCACAGTGGAATAACATGTATGTTCATATTCTCTCTCAATATTCACCTTGATTTTTCAATTGAAATGCTTCTGCATCACACCTTATAACCCAAATGTTTTAAAATAAGTAACAACCATGCAGACTTTATAACTAGGAAGGCACTTTTACTGTTGGGGTTTTTCCCCCCCGTGAAGCCTAGAACAAATATAATGCTCATGAGAATAAGTTGTCTTTAGGCAGGAAATTAGTATTTATCTACAGAGTGTCTATATATAGATACTCAAATGCATATAGCATTACTCTCTGCCTGTATATATGTATAATGATGCAAGACTTTTTCCCCCACCTCACACTCATGATCAATCAATGTACTTTTACATCTGAAAAATTACTCTGGCTTCCCAGAAGCAGCTCAACAGGAAAGTTCAATATAAGAAACCACTAAAAACCTAAGGACTTAGGCACAAAGTTTCAAGGTAACTGGTGAGCAGCAGATGAGAGCTAACTTTGAGTCAGCTCAACCCTTCCTACTGAGTGTCCACATAGTAGTGAAAACCATCGTTTGATATGCACTAACATATTACCTTTCTATAATGTACTTATGAGTTTAACCTAGTAGAATCAGATACATATCTTACACTGCACTGCAAAAGTTACATTCATATGTGGTGATGCCACTGAGTAGAAGAGCCCCTGAACAGCACAGCTTGAGCATGAATTAACAGGAAGCACTTAATACTGTACCCTCAAAGCATTTTGCAAACAGTAACATTTCAGTGCTCCCAGGACCCAAGTAAAACCATGCAGGCAGCTTTCTTGGGAAATAGCAGAATGCCTTGCTTAAATGCTCAGCAGAAAGTCAGATGTGCCACTACAAGGTGGGAGCTGTTGTTATTCAGGGCAATGCATACCCAGGGAGATTGTACCTGACTGCATTTTAAACCCCATCTTTACCCTTTGTTTCAGTTGTCACCAGTGCATTCACTTCAATAAAATGGCTATCTCTTAGATGTTAGTGACATTAAAAATAAAATGCAAGCAAATGTGAAGAAACAAGTTCACCAGATGTCTTCACTTTGTTAGAAGTGAGACATTTCCAAGAGCAGCTAAGAAATGCTGGCCTCATGCAGGTCTGCTTCCTTCTATTTTCATGGATCTCACCAGACTCCGTTATTTTATTCGTCAAGGTGATGATAAAGCAAAATCCATGTATCACAACAGTAAACTTCACAAGCAGAGATGACAGTTGTAAGGAACCTGAGCCTTACTGCAATCATGAATTTTCATGTAAAACCAGTTTATTTTCCAAACCATGGCTAGTATATGGATGAGAGAAACTTGCATACTGATATTACTGTTTGGGTGACAGGTTTTCCAGCATCTTGCCACTAAGCTGCAAAGAGAAGTTCTGCTTCTCAGTGATCTACTGGTGCTTATCACATTCAGATTACTTCTCAGAAGAATCTATATCCATAGAAAGATTACCATATCCTGAAAGCCTGTTTACAGGAGCAAAGGAAAGATGTGTCTTAAGTGAAAAAACAAAAATTAAGACATAAAGGAAGAGACACAGTTTTACACACTGGACAATATAAATCTAAACCCCAGAGCTTTAGTTGCTAGAATCACCTGTGGGCAGGGATGAAGGCAGTGGCAGGTACAGGCAGTGGCAGAGGAGCTTCAACAAGTCCAGCAGTTGTCACTGACACTGCTCTCAGCAGCAGCCCAAATCCCTCCTGTACAGCAAGAGTAAGGCTGCCCCACAGGCTTTGCTTTTGACAGCAACTTCTTGGACTACACAGGTATCAATAACCTCTTTTAGGCTGAAGGCCACTGGTCTAACCAGAAGGGATCTCTGCCATTTGCTGTGAGGTAATCACCATGAAAATCACACCATTTCTTAGCAGTGTGGGTCTGGGATTTTGTCATACACATACATAACCAGTTGTCTCATTTTGACTGTAGGCTCTGAAAGTCCAGGATTACAGCTGAACCTCTCAGAGGCCTCTGGGTCACTCTTCAACAGTGGATGATGGGTATGAAAGGATTACATAGCTTGGCAAAGTCTGAAAAGGGTCCCTTGTCAGTCAAGGGAGCTGAGACAATTCTATTTGGATGCCTAACAATGAAACTATGAGAGAAAGACTGAATCAAACTGCTAGCTTAAAAAACCCATCTGCATTAACATCAGGTTGAAGTGCTGGGTAGGAGTCCTTCAGCCAGCATGGTGGCACACCTTGCCCCTGCTAGGACAGCTGACTGCAGAAATCAGAGTAATGAAATAGCCAAATTTTACATTCTCAAACAAGAACAGGAACCCACATCATGCAAAAAAACTTGTGCTTGACAATAATCACCCTGTCACAGGGGTTGAGAAGCATCATGTTTGGAGTCAGACTCTAATTCCTGTGTTATATTACAGGCTTTAAACAGGATGGTGGCTGCATTCCGGAGAGGAGATGCACTCCTCTGAGCATGAACAGCAGCACCTAGCACTACAATCCCAGCCTTTAGGCGTTAGGAAAGCTAAACTCACAGATGGCAAATAAAATAAATAATTTAAAACACGCTAAAGCAGCTCAGAAATAATGTATACAAGATGGAGGAGAAAGGGGCAATTCAGGTGAGATCTAACGTACCATTTTTATGGAGCTCTATTTTGCTGTTGCAGAAGATCGAAGAAAAAGCCTTTTGAGTTGCTTCTGACCCTTCCCCTTAGGAAAAAACCACCAAAACCTGAAACACAAAAAACCAACCCACTTGCTAACAAAGACAGGAAAATTCAGTAAAATTACTTTGCCTCTCATGTTCATAGAAAGTACTATCAGAGTGACCAACTTAATTCCCACATAGAGAAAATAATACCAGCTAGTGACAGCTACATCTGTAGCATTCACTGCTACAACCTCTGCATTAAAGACAGAGGAGTAGGTCTGAAAAAGTAAAAATCATTAGTTTTCCGCAAAAACCATGAGGCAGCTTTGTCAGATGTACTGGTATTTACACATTTCTTATACCACATGCTTCCTCAATCTATAGAGAAAAACTTATTGGCTATTATATTCAAGAGACATTAAGTACTGTATGCAGTAGTTGGCACAAAGCTCTACCCTGTATTTTAAAGACAGTTTTGTTCTTCAGTTAGTGTTGGTTTTACCATTTCATGTTGACCAAGATCTCAGATAACCAGTTAGCAATAAGAAATGGTGACAACAAGGGGCAAAAAGCAGATGTTTACTCTTGAACAGAACATAAGAACTATGGATGCTGATACTGGAAATTAAATCAACGGCCCCACTTTACCCGTGAATGCACCTCCAGAACAGGAGGTGCTACATAGACCATAGCCTGATCTCAAATAATTATTTTGTTACTGATCCAAGATGAAAAATGCTTTTTTGGCTAACTCACACTTGCTTCCTTGGAAGCATACTATTTCTGGCTTCCTGAAATGAATACTTTTTATTTTTAACTAAGTGCTGAAAATATTTCAAAGAGAATTGCCAAGTGAGCTTGGAACACCTGGACCAGATATCCTGCTTTGCTGTAATACAGTCTATTTAGGGCTGTCTCAGAAGGTCACTCATACTTCAACTACTGCAATATGTCACCACCTTATAAATGGGAGAGAGTGATATCAGCAAATAAAATTGGTGCCTTGTCATTCCCTGGCACTGGCCTTCTACTCCCAGGTGTGAGGTGTGATGTTAAGTTTAAATTTGAAGGATCTGGGTGACTAAAGCTGGCTCTGAACTCACAAGTACAAGAGAAACGGATAGAAGCAATAAGCCCAGGACCCTTAACTAAGAAAACACACAACTGCACTGAATTCCACAGGGTTGGGGCATCTCAGTGCTGCATAGTGGCAACTCTGGAACTGCTAAAATGCAAACCGTGCATGGCTTTGGCCATTCCAAATTGCACTACATTTAAAACACCAAACCACTGTTCAGAATTTCTGTTTTACAGTAGGTCAAAATTAATGAATCCTGTCAAGAGATTTTAAACTAAAATCTTCAGACACTTTCAAGGTATGTCATTACATATTTCACAATTCATAAGTCAAAACTTGGAAATGAAAATAGTGTGTCTTTATTGATAGTCTGCCACAAATTAATGCATAAACTTAGAGTTAGCCAAAAATGTATCTGCCACATGGGAAGATCCTGAACATGGCAAGCATATCTGCAGAAAGTGGACACTTTCTTCTAGTAGATAACCAGATGCTCTGTTACCAGCTCTCACTCAAGTGCCATATGCAATTAAAGTGTTGTTTTACACAAGCTGCACGAGGCTCAGCAGAGTCACTGTCTCTTCATTACTGCAGGCACACAGAGATGCACACTTTAATGTTAAGCCTTCACTGTCGTCAGTGGGCCTCGTTTGCCTCCTAGGTGAGCTTGCACACCATGTTTGCAGGACTGGAGTTTATGACTACAAAAGCAGTGACAAGGGGGACAAGAACAGATGCACTACAATAGGCATTCCAACAATTCAACGCATCCATCTTACCGAAGGAAATCATATCTTTACATACTACTGAATGTTAAAAACAAACAAAGATGTTTAAGCACAAAGTATATATTTATACCAAATAAAACAACTGAAAAAGTATTACATAAAGAAAAATAATGTAACAGAATGTACTTAAGTACCTAGCTTACAGTCATGCTCATATCTAAAAGTAACATTGGTAACTAATATATATAATTTTGGACATAATTCTCTAACATACAACATTCTAAATGTGGAGAGTATTTTTTCCAAGATACAGAACACAAATTATTTTACAGAGGCACACCTGTTAATTTGTATAAAAAAAAACAAAAACATGCTTGTAAGTGAAAAGGTCACTGTAGTACTAATTTACCATGTAGTGTTAATCATGTTGAAATCATTTCTTCTCCTTTTGCATTGGTGAGCGCCAACACTGAATGGTACAATATTTGATCCATACGGTTTACTGACACTGCAACCTGTTTCCAAGCAGTAGCCCTGCCTGAGTGTTAGCAGCACAGTACTGTACAGCCCCATCTGTCTGCATATAGTGTATTTATAACGAAAAGCTATTACAATTATTACAATGATTTGTTTCAATATATACATCAGTATAAAATACTACCCAAAACACTTTCGCATTTCAAACAATTTTAACCACTTCATCGAACAATGCATTTGCAGAATTAAAAAAAAAATATCCAAATTAATGTTGATTGCCAACAGTACAGCATCTCTATGGTATGTTTCTTACTAAATGAGAGAACGGAAATGCATTAAAATCAATTAAAATAAGTATCACAAAACATAATTAATGTTAGAGCAGTTCAAGGATTCCCAGTTTGTCAGTATCTACCCTAAGCAGTGCTACCCAAATACAGTATAAGCCATTTAGTGTTTCTACAATGAGAATAAAACATTCAAATATTAAAGCTGTGACAAACACACAAAAGCAAGGAAAGAAAATTTGTTCTGTACTCATTTCTGTTGTAGCAAGGCACAGCATGTCAGGAGTGTGCACTCAGTGCATCAAATGTGCTATGACACCTGGATACAACTGTGGAAGACAAATGAAATGGAATCAACTCTGAATTTCCTTGCTGTTGTGGTTTTATGTCAGACCATTCAAGTTAAAACAACTTAGTGTCTTTTTTTTTTCCCCCAAAGGGAAGAAGAGAGAATTCATAATGAAATTGCAAAAATGCTACTAAAATCCCTATCTTGGACACAATACACTGCTTTAGGAGCTACTGTGTCATTGCACAATATAAGTGGCCTATTAATCACTGAATGATTGGTGTAGCAGAATATGTCACTGTGGATGTGTTTTAAAAATCAGTATTTTAAAACTTGCCTGTATCCCATAACAAGCTACAAGCAGTTTTGTGTATTTCAAACACTAACATCCTTATGCAAAGTACTAAATGTAAGTTTATAGTGGCAAATTTCAAATCTCTGCCTCTGCTGCTTAAGTTTATACAATGAGACTTGGTTCAGAGTTTTCGTTCTTTTTACAGTATCCTAAACCAGAACTATTAATGAAATATATATAAAAAAATCCAAATGGCAATAATAATATGGTTTTTTTTTTGTTTTGCTAATTCATTCGTAACTTGAAAAATAATCAGTGTGTTTAAGAAAAATGCAAAACAATAAACCCCAAAAAAATCTCTCCTCAGGAGAAGTCCTGCTAGCTGAGATTTTTTGCAAAACCAAGTTTCACACTTTACAATATCTTTATAGTCATGTTATACACCCTTGAAAATAAAGGCTCATGTTGAGAATGGTGACAGGCCCTTAATTATAGAGGTGTTAACTGGTGACACTATTTTTCATCATAAAAAAATCAAAAGCCCCACAAAAATTCATAGCTTATACTGAAAGTTTGATTCATGCTCATTTTGTTCATTTAAAAATACTCTTTGGAAACTGTGTCAACTCCTGCAGACAACTTAGTGATACATCTTTTCCTGTTAAAATAAAGATAATTCATATTCACCTCTACCCCATGCTAAACTCTACTACTAATATACACTCCATTACCTGCTCATGTCACCATCTAACACATATCTTTACATTCTTCTACATATAGTGTCCAGGGCTTATTTTTCACCAAAGAGAATTTGAAAACTGTTATGCTTAGAAGTTTTTATTGAGGATTTGTTTTTTGGTGTTCTAGCCTTTTCATTTCAACTTTAATAGTTCAGACTTTTTGTCCACGCTAGCTTAAGAGTTGCCATCATTTATTTTTTCTCATTAAGGATTTTTAAATCTAAACTCACTTAGAGATCAAAACTGAAAACCAGAAGAGATTAGATGCATGCAGTTTTAAAATGGTTTCTGCTACTTTCATTTAAAAATTGTACATATGACACAGGGTTCTAACTTTGACATTGCTGTAATCAAATTCTAATTCAAAATCTTGCAAATATACATGAAAAATAAGCCACTGGTCATGAAATCTAACGATTACATTCAAAGCTAGCCTTTAAAAAATAAAAAAGTTACAGGCAAAACATACTGGTTTATGTACTCACTAGCTTATCAGGCTACAATAGGCTTGTTTTAAGTATAAAAAAGCAGACAATTCAGATTTAAATAAGACTGTGTGAAATCAGAAAAAACCCTTAGATTTCACTATTAAAAAAACAAGAACACCTATCACTACTTCCCATCCTACAGCTACAGTTAAACCAACTAACAAAAATAAAGTGTTTTTGACAAACAAAAGTTAGGCTAGAATATGTGGCAACGATCAAAGTTCATATATGTTTCTATGTAAAATGACTCATGATTTACTATAACATAAAATATGAACAAGAGCACTTTGTGACTAATAAAAGAGCTACTAGTAGGAACACTTAATGCCAAACAGTCTTCAGCCCTCCTTTAAGTCGTATCTCCAAATCAGTATTGACTTCTTTTGACCAGATACATCATTTTTGGCTTGTCACCCCAGTATGTCGTGTTTTACCACTTGCCACAGGCAGCAGGAGACAACTAGCTGAGCAAACTACAAGCAGTGACATGCAGAAATTAACTCCCAAATCTGAGTACTTAGATAAAATGATACGCAAGCGCACACTAGGACAAAAGGAATGGCATTCGTCATCCAAGTAGGCTCATCATCCCTCCCCCCCCCTTGAACAGTAGTTGCAACAGCAATAGAAAAGATCAAGAAGATGTCTGTTCTTCAGAGTCAACTGTGGAAAAAAGTCAGCAATATATAACAGCAGCAATGGACAAGGAAGAGCAAAACGAAAGAATCTTGTTGAGTATTTGTTCATTTACTTTTTCTGAACACAAGCCAAAGTGTGTCACACTGGCTTGTTCTGAACTTCAGATTCAGATGTCCTAATCTCCTTAGATCCTTCACAGATTTAGAATTCAGTCTCCCTGAGGCCCCTATAACCAGGTAAGAAAACTCTCTTTATCTAGCTTGGTGGCTGCCAAGACAGATTCCATGTCATTAAGGATGTCAGAGCTCAAAGCTTCTTGCAGACTTGGCATCAGTTCTTCTCCTTCTATATTCATCCCATCTCCTTCCAGTGTCCCAAGGTCCACATTTGTCCCTGGAATGGCTTCAAGGTAGTCTGGGAAACGGTTCTGATGGGACGGTATGTTACTTTGGCTGATACTGTCACCTAGTTATAACACAAAGCAAGATGGATATTTAATATACTGAAGTACCAAACCTGCCATTTGTCAGGACAACTGGTTAAAGGTTAATCACGTATCTCTTGCATCATACAAGCAATGTAATTCATAGAAATCCATCACAAAACCCAAAGAGAACTCGAGTGCGTGTAGATGTACAAAGAACATGCCTTTGCTTCAAACTTCCACCTACTGACCCAAATCTCTACAGAACTTTGATGTCATTTAGCATAATTTAAATTTTACACTTAAAGGACAAAGTCAATACTGAGTCAAATACAGTTTTGGAGTAGCATTAATAACATTGAATGAGCTACTACTCTTAGCTCTGAACAAACAGTGTTACTTCAAAAAGCAAATGGATGCTCAAATTCCTTGTAACAGGAGTGATACTGTTTATGAGCAATCCCTCACCTTCCCAATGGAGCTGATTATGTTTTCCATAAATCTAACGATAATATTTCTATTACAGAAATAGAAAAAATAGCACAAGGTGGAAAACAAAGCAAGAAGTATCCCAGCTTCTCAGAGCTGCTTATTTCTATTGCAAATGGGCACAAGTGTATTTGGAAAGCATTCACTAAATTTGTACACAAAACCAGACCTGTATCCATCTCATCAACACTGTTCAGGAAGTCATCTGGGGTTCTGGGTACACTGTAACTGCTCATGCTAAGTCCACTATCTGTGCTTTCATCTCTGGAGTGATATGTTCCACTGTAAAAGAAGAAAGGGAGAGAAAAAAATGAGGGCAGAGTACTGAAGAAAATAAAATAAAATAGATACTTGTTTTGAACTAATTTAAGGGCTTTAAAAATATTACTGTCATGAAAAATGCTCTATTCTAACAAAAAACCTGAAGCCTTTGCCTGTGTGACACCTGGGTTTTATTTTATGCAGGCCTTTTCCAATTAAAACCATATTATTTAGATTCAATTTAACTTGATGAGAGCATACTTAAGCAGCTTAAAAAAACTCCCCACTTGTGTTCTTCATAATTTTAGTATTTTCACACCCACCCACAGCTAAAACCATTGAAAGCATCAGATAGTCTCTAATGATTATAAAAATAATAATGGTGCAGCCTTTCATACTTCCATAAAAATATTTCTAAGTACTAATGTCCCCATGTTTAATCAACCACTGAAGTGTATTTTTAGGTCACTGCTGTTATAAATAGTTGGAACTCTTTTAGCAATTCTTCAATTGCTTCCCACTGCTGCATTACTAGTCATTCAGTCATACATGTCAAGGCAAGAGAGCGCCCTAATATAAATCAAATACTGTACAGAAGCCATCCTGTAAACAAACCCTGCTCAGAACCATCTTGTTGACAGAACAGTTAACCAAACTGATGGCATGGGGCCTTACATGCCTTTGCTTTCTTACTCCCATCTTACTGCCAGAGGAGCAAGCAAGACCAAGAAAGCCACAGTGGGAACTTTGGGATGGGGTGGGGAAGCAGGCCAGTACATTGAGTTTACATAGCAAGGTTTCAGTAGCATGGGGTCTGCAGGGATGGACACTGTGACAAGGCACCAGGACCTGACCCCATGTCAGACCCACCCAGTTCCAGCTGGCTCCAAAAGCTGAGCCCATCAGTGACAGTAATGGTACTTTTGTGACAACATATTTAAGAGAGGGTAAAAATGCAGCACAGCAAATGGGAGAGAGGAATGACAGTATCTGAGAGGAACATCCCTGCAGGCAGCAAGGTCAGCAAAGAAGAAGGGGGAGGAGGTGCTCCAGGCACCAGAACAGAGATTCCCCTGCAGCCCATTGTGCAGGCTATGGTGAAGCAGCTGTCCCCCTGCAGCTCATGGTGGAGCAGAGATCCACCTGCAGTCGCTGTGCTGGAGCAGGTGGACGTGCCCCGAAGGAAACTGCAGTCCATGGAGAGCCCAAGCTGGAGCAGGCTCCTGGCAGGAGCTCCAGCCTGTGGAGAAGAACCCATGCTGGAGCAGGTTTGCTTCCAGAAGCTGTGGCCTGCATATGCAGCTGTAAAAGTACACCACTGCCTCCCCTACTCTGCATCTCCTAATATCCAATCTTCACAAAATATTTTCAAATCTGTATTTCTTCAGGTTGTGGTAGCATTCACTGAGAATCCTTACTGATTTTCCAGCCTACATACTAGATGAAGATCAACTAGATTTACTGCTCAAATTAGCATTTGAAGACATACTAACCCTCCTCATGATGTGCTTGTAATGTATATAGTATATGTCTTTTTGTCAAATATGAAGAACCAAAAAGATGATGAACAGCTATTCAACACTGGATGCCAGT
>NW_008654268.1:52834-78895 GCF_000695815.1 Acanthisitta chloris | reverse complement strand
TAGATATCATGAGTGCTTCTTTGCCACACAAGAAAGTAGCCTAACATTTCTTTATATTTAAATCATAAATATTTCTCTTTTTTTAGACTGATTTAAAAATAGAATCACCACACAACTTGATACAATCCTAATAATGAAACCGTTTAAAAGTTCTGTGAAAAAAAAAAGCTGGTTTACTTTGTGGTACAAAATGCTAAAAACAGAACTGAGACTATGCTGAACTAAATCACTCTAGTGGAGAAGGCTTTTTGGCTGCTGCTGTCACACTTGGAATGTTCAGCAACTTCTCTTCAAATCACTCCTTAATACACATTTCCTCTTTCTTCAACAAGGATTTCTTCATTTAGTAGTCACACCACCCAAAATTACCACATGCAATCAAACAGCATTACCCAAAATAGAGTGGATTCTTCTTTAAGTAATAGTTGCTAAAATATGTGTATACAAAAGAAGAAATCCCAATTTAGGAATTAAACAGAGAATTACCATCACTACCAATATAAATCTAACAGGCAAAAACATATAAACAGCATGGCAAATTAAAAAGTGAAACAGTCTAATAAAGTCTACATTGCTGAATGTTCCATTCAAAAAATCAAATATGCCACAGTGACAGTAAGTACTGAAGACAGCAGACAGAAGACTTGACTGCATAAAGGAAAGCACTACTGTACATTTTCTCAAATTGCTCCAATATAGTGATTATATTCTGAGATTTTTTGGATGTTTGGATTATATGCAGGAAATATTAAACTACCTAAACTTTGGATATCCAACTTTTAGGATAATTAAGACTGTCTCACCTGGAACTTTATATATACAGCCTTTAAAGATAGAAAGAAGCCTCTACATCTGAACTTTAATGTAAGAATATCAACAAGATCTTTAGGGCAAAACTACTGAACTGCTTTATCCAATTCAGATAGCAATGCATATTCACAAATGTCCTTTTTAAAAAATCCGTCTTCCTTATCCATGTGACAGAATTAAATGCGGTGATGTACATATGATAACCTAGAAGGAGACAATGCTCAGACTGAAATGCAAATTAAGATATTCTGAACTCAAGCCAAGTACAGATTTTCAGTATTTTGTGTGGGGCTACAAAAAACCCCAAACCAGTTAAACAAATTTGCAACTAGGCAAGCAGTATCTTTTTGCACTTTATAGTAAATATCAACCTGCCATAAAATTACAAAACATGAATTTGCCCTTTCTAGCTTTTTTTCCTGTTGCTAGTTAATGGCAAAGATCCATCACTTTGTATTTCATGTGTGTAGACTTACAATGGATACATTGCATTAGTCCACTGCCATGGCCTTTTGAAACCTGAAGTTGTGTTTCTTTCATGTCAGAAAACAGGTTTTGAAGATGTGAGGACCTGTATGTATGATGGCAACAGTCTTCCAGAAATTCAAGCTCGTAGGTTACTGTAACTCATCAAGACTATCATCTATCTACAGAGAGCAGGTCAGGTTCAAAATTTCTTGTCATTTTCATTCGCTAGGACAAGCCCAGCACAGCTAAGGCTCACATGAGATCCCAGGATGAATTCCATGGAGGATAATACCCCCCTCAAGTTTTCTAGTCGTATTTGTCTGTGTAGGAGACAAATCTTCCTGAAGAGATTACTCAAAGTACAGATATCACTTATCTTAAGCTGCAGCAGTTTCTCCAAAGTTGTAATGTTTAGTATGAAGCATTTGCAAGCTGTAATTTGAACAGTATTTCCAACAAAGCAAACACTCCAACTAGGAAGGATTAGGGAAAAAGTTATATGAAGCTCTACTCTACACTGTCAAATTCTAAATCTTAAATTATAATACCCACTTCAAAATAACACAGCATTTAAAATGAAACATGCCACTATTTGCAGACTTAACATTAACAGAGTAAAAATACTGCTAAATTAAATATCTGAAGTGGAGGGGAGGGGTGAATGGAGAAACCTTAAAATGAACCTCAAGGTGTAATCCTAAATGTGCCTCACAGTTCATTTGATCTCACTGCAAGCTATTCACAAGCTCTTTGAGTCAGTAATTTGAAATGACTGTTAGTCAACAGATTATGCAGAGGCAAACATGTTATGACTTTGAATAAAAAACCTTCCTGCAAGTCTGAACAGACTACTTCCTCCCACAGGAGACAGCTTTTAATCCTCAACTTTTACTAGACTTGCCATTTAAGGAAAGATTCATTTACAGCTGTGGCTCCTGGCACAGACAGATGTTCAAAATAAACTATTACATGTACCAAACAGAATTTTAAATCAAATTTTTTTTCTCTAGTAGCTACTCCTACAAACCTGTTAAGAAAGGGATCAGAACTATTTGTAGTCATTGTTCTCAGTTCCTGAGACATTCCAGGAGATGACACAGGATTTTGAGATCCACCGTCTTGTTCCATTGTTGGAAGCTGGCTACGGAGAGCCAATTCCTAGAACAGCAGGAGGGGGAAAAAGAAAAGTCATGTTAGGTATTTGAATGCAGTTTTTGGATACATAAACACATGACATTATAGATAATAGATGCTTTTACTTCTTCCAGTTACAAGAGTTAAATGAAATATAATCCAAGTTCCACCAGTCAAGCTCAGCATTACAGAGACTGCGCTGTAATTGCATTTATAGGTATAAATATCTGTACATTTACATAAGTATTTTCTACTTCACTTCAATATCTTTTTGTTAAGTCTATTCCTAAGATTAAAAAAAGAGCTGTTAACACTATCTGACCCCTAAGGTATGCCTGCTCTGCTGCTTCTCTTTCCCATTTCTGATTTAGACCCGTTTCTTTTGTGCCCTGCTCATTTCATTCAGCAAACTTTAATATCTTTCCCAATAAGTTCCCATTCACTCCTCCTGTTTAAGGCATGCATTTTTAAATTTCTGACTGATCTAATCAGTGAACTGTCCCATAAGTAAATCTCAAAGCTCTTCAAATCCCTAGTAATTTCTTAGTAAAACTAAGACACTGCACTTCTGAAGTTACAAACCTAGATTACATATACTTTTTTACACATCTGACTGTGCACCAATTTGTATCAAATCATCCATAAAACTCGCAATTCCGAATTAATGAAAATAAGTTTTAACATAAAATACATAAAATTAAAGGAGGATGGAGATATGCAGCATTTTATGTAATTTCCAGTGCCCTCCATCTCCTTTTTGAAACAAGCAGTGCATGAGTTACATATGTGAAAAACACAATAAATTTCTTCAAGCAACTCTCCTAAAACATCATCAATGGCTCACCGAGTCTGAGCTTTGTTAACATAGAGGCTGGTGAATAAATCTACTGACTATCTTCTCACCATCATTACTAGTATGTGATTTCCAGGCCGTGCCTGGGAAGATAATCTCAGACAAACCCAATCTTGTCAGTTTTAGCAATACTCAATTATTTCTCACTTGTGAAATGAGAGGCCTTCATCCTTTCTCAATGATAAGCTGAAGGACTACGGTAGAATTTTAATATATAAAAATAACCTCTCTCCAATTCTTCAAAGTGATTTCTTTTTAGAAAAAGCCTAAGGTTATTTTATTTTCCAGCAGACTGTGCCAAATATTGAATGCTTCCCAAGTGCCTGTTTTTTAACTTTTCTAACCTGTTAGCTGAAGGCCAGCTAAAAAGAGACGTAGTAAACCAGGAGAACTGTATTTTGCCTATTCTTTGGCATGTACAACATAGTAAAAATAGTATTTTTAAAAATTAGTACTACTTTTATCCTTGTTTCAACAACAACAGCGCTAAAAATGCAAAGCTGCAACTATTTTTAACTATTTATAAGTAGCATTACTGCTACTTATTCAGGAGTCAGAAGCATTTTCCCCTTGAAAGAATGTTATTACATTACTCATTCAAGTAATAAATTTATGTCATTCCGTGAGCCTGAAAGAGAAAGGAATTACCAAAAAAGACGAGCTATTCAGAAACAAATACAGAGCAATTTTTAATCATTCTGTAAGATAAGCAAAGTTTCCTACGAGCCCTAACGAGAGTATTGAGGGTATTTTCCCTAAAAGGCGCGTGTAATGGAAGCTAAAGTTGTGTTGCTTGGTGAATGGTCTTTTCATTTCTCCTTCCTTATAAAACTGATTTGCAATAAAAATAGTTATGTGTTTCCTATACTTAAAAAAATGTATGGGAGTGTACAAGCCTCTCCCAGCTCCACACAGAGCAATGTGAACTCAAGGCTTTTAGTTCATGCTTCAAAATATATCCTTTATTAGAAGTATTAAAAGTCTGGAGGCAAAAATAAAACCATGACAAAATCCTGGCTTAGATTTCTATAACTTGATCTCATCTTATTTTTGTAAGTATGTCAAACTTTTTTTTAAGTACCTCTGGGAAAAGAGAAGCTTAGCATTCCTATTGTTAACACAAAAGCTGAATTTTGGTTATTACATAAAGACCAAAATGATCTGTCATCTCCTTAAATAATTTAAAAAATAAGGTCAGCACTGTGTAATTTATCTGGTTGACCCTATCCTTATTTTTTTGTCATAATTGCATGCAGATTAAGTTTTACATGAAGTTCCAGGTCATTCACACCATGTCCAAATTAGCTTTATGAAAATACCTTTTTCTGAGCATTTAATCTTTTGAGGAAAGACAGACAACTCCCATGTGTAAATCATATATCATAGTCTTTCTGTATTAAACTTATGATATGCTACTCAGTTTGAATTGATATAACCTTATAATTGGGGGAGTTTTGAGTAAATTTACGTTAAAAGCACCAATTGTAACATTTTCACCCCCAACCACTGCTTGACTCTGAAATGATCCACAGGCTTCCCTGGGATGGGAGAGCAGTTTTAGGGGAAAGAGAAGATGAACACGACACTTTTGGGCACTTAGAGCACCAGTTACTTCTTCAGATTCAGTGTTTTATGTTCTTGTGAAGGCCACAGAGTTAGAGCACATGTACAAAAGAAACAGGAAAGAGACATGGACAGATGAAGGCAAAGAACTCAGCAATGAGGAGTTATGTAATTTGTGAAGAGTAAGGGGGAATATATATATCATTCAGTGTTACAATCACTAAAACCAGCCAAATTAATCATGCTTGTATTTTCCATGCAGTACTTAAAGTAGCACCTTAGTGTATGCTTATCAGAAATAACAAAGACTTGAACAATAATTAGGTCAAGAAACATCTCTGTAATTTCTACAGAACATCCAATGCCAAGCTGAAATTCTCAATGCTTTGACAAAACTTTGATTTATTTCATAATGTTTAGGAGCAGCAGTTTTTTAGTCAGGGCAGAGGAAGGTGTGTGCCTTGGTCTCTTAACCACTGTGGGTCATAATACATGGGCAAATCCAAAGTGACTTTGCACTGATAGTTACAGATTGCCTTTGACTGCGTATTCTTGCCCCTCCCTTCAGCTGGAACTAGCATTTGTATGGCCATACACTAAGATAAGTCAGAAAACAGATCTAGCTGAAAAATATATTTCTTCTGAGAGATCAGGTGTTTGATCTATCTTGCAGTGTAGCCACACCAATACTTCAGCTAGCAGATTATGAAAATGGATGTTAAACACATCCTGTTCTGCTGCCTTATTATTAAGGCAATCTCTGGCACACAGCTGAGTTTAATGTCTTAAACTGTTCAATTTGTCAGAGCATGTCTACCAGACCTCTCAGCCAAGAGTCATTTTATTAAGAAAAAAATATTTTGCTTAATGAATACTGCACAGTTCCCAATCTGCAGTGTTCAGCCCCAGTTTAGGACGGCTCTAGACAGCTGGTTAAGTCTTCTCCTGAATTATTTCTAAAGTCATGGCACTGCATAGGTTATGTGCTGCCTTATGTGTAAGCTTCATGGTACACTATAACAAAGCTATGTACAACTGATGCTGAGTAAGTAACAGGTACTTGGCAGACTATCTGAACGAACCTTTAGCTACCTAAAATACAAGTGCTTTCCATGAATCAGATACCTATATAAATAAAGGCAATAAGCTGAATTATACATGCTGAATTTATTGCTGCAGACCAAAGTAATTGTTTCATTAATTACAAATATTTTTGGAAGGTAGTCCAGTGAATAATAATGGCTTGTTACCTAATGAAGTAAAATACTCCTGCTAACTAAAGCATGTCAACAGTTCAATGAAGACTGAGATAAATAAATGCATACATAGTTCATTTTTACCTCCTTGGAATATTCAAATCATTTACGATATCACATATGCTGCTCGACTCCCTAATCCTCATGAGAGTTCTCTGGTAATGTTTTGTTAATGATTTTGTAGAGTAACAGTTTCTGTTCACTATGCCAGAGAAACATCTAACAGAAAACTTAAACCACAAGGGACAAAGCAAAACTTAGCACTAGTAAAAAGAGGTATCAAGTGATTAAAACCCAACAAAAGGGTCACAAATAATACCCAAAGTCCTCAGCAAAACTTCTAGCCTCACCAAGATCATGGAAATCCCAAGAGTACAGAATTCAAGACTGTACTTGTTTTTAATATGCTTTTCTTATGTTCTAGAAAATATCACAAATCTGACAGTAAAACATCTTTTTCCTGGATAATAATGTCTTAGTGTTTTAAGAAATTAATACTTTCCTGGAATACTCAAAATCTTCTTGACTGAGTTGATTACAGGTGTCAAACACCAACCAAAATGAACTTCTAAAAAACTAGGAACCATAGGGAACTAAAACAATATTTCAAACCCAGTAACTATTCACTACTGTAAGTGCTTATATTTTATGCAGTGCAAATATGAAAACAAAAGTAGGAGAAAACCCCAAGTGACACAGCAGACAGTGAGAGACTGGCTGTATGTCTTTGCAGATTCTATCTACCCTGAGTAGGGGAATTACCAGAACGTCAATCAAAAGTTGATTAAAAATAAGTTCAGATAATGTCAATAGGACAGAGAATATGAAAGGTACTTCATGAAACATAAAGGACAAAACAATGGAGACAATCATCAGAGAGTACATTCCAGGTATGCAGAACTACCAAGACAGCAGCATAGAGGTAACAGAAAGCTAAATTGGAGAGCACAGCTGAGCAGAGTGGCACGGAAGCAGGGCTGTATCTGGTTCCCATTTTGGTGCTAGAAACAAGCTGCAGGTATGGAATGAGTAAGCTTATCCAAAGGAACCTCTCTCTTAAACATCTGTGTAGTATGTTGACCTTATTAGCAAATACCCTAATATTAACAGCAGACAATTAAGAAAGCTTCCAGTCTTAGCACAAGACTGGAAGGTCTTCCAGTCTTAGCACAAGAAAGTAGTCCACATAACATCCAAAAATAATGCCATCAGCATCTCATCATTATTTGCCTCTATTTCTTTCCATCACATATAGAAAGGCAAGAAATCTGTTACCTAACATCTAGTAAATTTTATGACATACACAATAGCTGACTGACATCTACCCTAGGTGAGATGCTGTTGACAACCAGATGCTAACTGCAGGGAAATGGAAGGAGAGCTACTGGGGATGGATAGAAAGTCAAGTCATTCAATCTCTTAACTAAGACACATAGGCATCTTTAAGGTGTTCACAAATAACTGATGATAAGCATAAATACCTAGACAGATGCTCGGTATTTTCAAAACTTCCTGGAAATAGAAATCATTCCTTTGGATACACAGTAAGTCTGGAAATTATTATTTCTGCTAGACACCTTTGACTTGGACATTTTTAGAATTATAATGTAATACATTCTCATTCAACCACGAAGAGTCTCTTACAGTGCTTGCTACAAAAGATGAAGCTGAGCAAGTTTTTACTCTTTCCAGGAGGTGCTAATGCCTCCATACATAACACTTGGTAGTGCTAGTTCACTACAGGATACTACAGTATCACAGCAGAGAGACAAAAACTGGCAAGGACACTATGGTCACTCAGTACAAAAAAACTTCACCACACTGTATCCAGGCTACATGGACAAAAATGTGAAGAAGAAAGAGGATGTTGAACTAGATGACCTCCATCAGTCCCTTCCAACCTATTTGATTTTGTGATTAAGAAAAGCTCAGAGATCCAGTTAAAAGTTAAGGAACATTTCTCAGATTTTTTTTTATCTATACAAACCTGGTATTTCATTAGAGACAAGCTTCAAGAATTCTGGGGTCAAATAATTTATTTACAAATAAAAGACCTTGACAATCCCTCTCTAAAACAGACTTAGTCTTCCCAGAATTAAGAGCACTGAACAGCTGAAGATTTTATTTTCAGTATTCCTTAAAAGAACATCTAAAATTTAGCAAGAGAAGCTATTACTCTGCCACCAAGCACAGCTTTATCATCACAAAAGCAGGTAGGTTCCTCCAAACTTCACTACTTTTATACAAAAAGAAAGGATCTTTCAAAAAGAAAAAATTGACCGAAGAAATGCTCATTCTTTTTACACTTTTCACTGATTCAGCAGGTCAACTGTGACCTAATCGGATGTACAGATTGGGACTTCAATAAGAGCATCACTGGAGAAGACAGACAACATTTGCCCTATAGTACAAGGTCTTAAGAAGCATTTAGAGAACAATTTTCAGAATCAGTTCTTGAAGCACTTTGTTCCATGTGTGGCTGCTCATTACATTATTGAGGTGACACATGAAAACACAAAAAATATGTTTAGATGCCACAACACGAATAATCTAGTATTATAGAACTTTTAAGTTGCCACAATTCCCTACTTTTCTATCCAACAGATCATGCAAACACACCATGACTCATTAGCAAGTGCAGACTAACAAAACTGATCCCAGGCAGGTGAGTACACAGGTGACCCTGGTATGAAGCCAGCTTAAATGTAACTGGAATCCATCAGTTCCTATTCCAAACAAAGCAGAGTGACCACTACACATGCATTTAATGAATTATCAATATAGTCCCTTTGAGGTTTTTCAGCTTTTTAGGATTTAAAGCCAGAATTTCAGGAAGTTCCAAGAAAACTCATCTTACAGAGTTAAGAATGAAACTGCTACCAAAGTTCTCCATTTGCTGCACATTTCTGAGCTGGCAACAGGAAAAAGTTACTGTGCAAGAGTGAACAATTGTATGACAGGGTTTCAGGCATACAAGAAAGAATAGAATCCACTTCTGGCATTCAGAAAGAAAAACATCCCTTCTGAATGACCTAATTATGCCAGAAGATAAGGTGTTTCCAACTGTGGAGGAGTGTTTCTTTTGTTTCTTCTCTTGTATACCTGCAACTCTTCGGGATTTTTTTTTTTTCTCCTCCAGAATAAAACCTAATATTGATTGACAAGATCATTATGTGCTTAATGCTCTGTAAATGAACCAAATTATTATATCTCACATAAAATCCCTCAATTTAAGAGCTGCACTGATACTGCCAAACAAGAAAGTAGTTTTTATCGGGTATTAGTACTGTTTCTAAGGTCTGAGGTTCCTATTTGTCAGGAGAACTAGTAGCATATGGATTTTGTGGTACTCTTCAGAATGCAACAGTAGGCCAGTACTCATGACTTCCAAACACAGGATACTCTCTTTTATTCTGTCTGGTTTTTTGCCTAGTGCATATAGTGCTTTTTTCTTAGAAAAACAAAGTATAATACAAGCCAATATAAACACTGTACTAAGAACCAGTAGATTAAGAATACTGTTAGCAATAGCAAACATAAAGCTCTGTGAATATATCCATAAATCCACCCTTTCAGAGATTCATTCCTATTCAACTTCTTTAGAGACTAAAAGAAGACCACATTAACCTGTTTATTATGGCTTCAGATTTTGAAAAATTTCATTTTGGTGTGAGCTTGAAAGGTTTTTCAGAATTCTTGTTTCCTATACAGAAGATGTATCTGTGCAAGAGCCCGTTAAATGTCAAAATGGAATAATTGCATATTATACCTGCATAGCAATTATTTTGTTAGCCTAATCTATTAAGTAATTGCTACATTGTGCATGCTTAAAAATCATAAATATTTCAAGTGACTTTTTATTAACTGATTACTGATATCCTTCTTTAAGATCATACCTGTTTAAACAAACTGATAAGAACATTCATATGAACAGTACTTAAAAGTCACCAATTACTACCTTAGATAGCTTGCTTTAAATACATATCTTGATGACATCAGGACTGGAACAGCAATATCCTCAAGAGTGCTAAACAAGAAGGTTGATTTCAATGCAGAAAAATGCGCAGTGAATTCCTCATTTGCTGTTAAATATGAAGTTGTGGTAATGGAGCACTCCTAAAACCAAGGTTAGGGTCATGACCAGAAAAGTGGTTCAAAAATGTGTGTAACAGAGGTGGAGTTTTTTTTTTGTTTTCTTTTTTCCTTTTTAGAATGCCTTTATGTAGCAAAAAGCTCCCCTGCTAGCCTAATTTAATGCTTTCATTTTTTCTAATTATGCTGAAGCATCAGTTAAGAGCCTACCTGATGTTTTGGAGAATTTGCTGTGCTGGGATTGATATTCCGCAATGCCTAAGAGTAAAAATAAGATGGATAAAAATTACTTTAGCTGCATGGTTTACCTATGCAGGCTGTCTTATAAACACCATCTTGTAGTATCAAGCCCCCAAGACAGGCCAGATGAGACAGGATAAGGGAGTTAAACTATGAAAATCACAACACAGTGAAACGAAACTCACAGATTTACCAAGGATGCATATTTGACAGGTAAGTTTAATGACTAGGGAGAACAACATGAAGGGGACTGGCTGTCACCTGGTCCAAAGTTAGTCAGGTTCTCAATGACAACTGTGGCAAGAAGACAATTAGAAGGCCTACCTAGAAGCATGCTAGCACAGGGGAAAATGTTTGTTGGTGAATTAATTGCAAAGCAGGAACAGCAGAAGCCCAGATGCTTAAGCAGAGAGAAAGTCCTGATGCCACCTTCGCAATGTATTCTTACCTAGAGTACTATAAAAAGTAACGGCTGTAAAGATGACCCATCTTACACCAAGAGATGCTGAAGATTCCTACAAAACAGGCCTTGACTACAAAGGGAGTAACGGGAGTCAGATTCCAGGACAGAATACTGCAGGTGATGAAGAAAGAGAAAAGCTGTCTTTGAGGACATTAAGATATCATCCTCTTCTGATACAAGGCCCATCACCCAAAGTGAAAAGGATAAGATTTCAGAAGGTTTTCCTCAAAGAAAAGATTAGTGCTTTCTCTGGCAGTGTCATAAAACCAAAGAATATCCTAAGTATCTAGCACAGATGGTAGTAACTCTTAAAACATTCAGATGGAAAAATTGAAGCAGAAGGCTTAAGAGTCAAAAGGAGGTCAAGCCCGAATTCAAAATCCAGAGATTGCAAAGTCCAGTCCTACACTTTAACATCTGCTATACCTATATTCACACAGTAGAAAAATACTGAAAGGAATAACTTGCAGCCTAATTATGAAGTTTGAAATTCTTCAGCAGAAGAAATTCACAGGTTCAAAATGCAGCACAAGTGATGCAGCTGTTCCATGCTCACTCCACCAGTGAACAGGTAAGATTTTGGCAACAATGTGTCTCCTCAATGTCTCTTATATAAACTGTAAAATTACTTCAAAAGTAATCACTACAGACTGTGACAGGTTCTAAACGTGAAGACTTTCCTCCACTTAAAAGGGAGAACTAAAGCAACTGTGGGAACCAACGTTTTGCCTTTTTTCATGAACTGGAACTCAATGAATATGGAATATATTCTCAAGAGGAATATCCAATCAGATCAACAGTACACGTTGTCATCCTTAGAGTTTATGAAGCTTGTTCTTGGACAGTTTTATTAGAGGGAGGAAAGCAAAATCCTTCAGTCTGATAAGTCGGATCCTTTCATTACCAAGCTGTTATCACTAGGAGAATGAATTCATACCTTTTTTAGATCTCAAGGCTTATTGTGCAGCCTCTAGTCTTTAAGACTAATTGAAACAACGTAGCCAAATCAAAACACAACATACAAAAGAAATAGTGGAAGTAGGTCTCTAACCTGTGGCCTCACCTGCCGAAGCAGTTCTTGATGCTTCAGTCTCAGCCTTTCTTTCTCCATCTGTAGCTGCTGAAGTCTCATCTGCTGTTGCTGATTGGAGCTACTCCCCCCCATCACACCACCCTGGGGACTCTGGGGAGCCAGAGGAGGTGGCTGTTTCACTGGAGCACTTTGGCTGATTCGCTGATTCATGGCTGAGGAACCAAAACAATAAACATTTAAAAATGAAATTCCAACAAATACATACAAGGAAAGTATTATCCACAAATGGCATATATAAAAAGATTTATAAAATGACAAGCTATTCCAGGACAAAATATGCAGCTACACTGACAGTCAGTGTGTGAAATGTATGCTCACATGTATGAGCAATCAATGCATGTAAAAGCAATGCAGTAGTCTCATGTTTAAGAGTACATACTTGTTCTAAAAGCTCCTGAAAACAGTTAAATGTGTAAGCTGGTGAAAAATTCAAAAGTGGTCATAAAATAGTTTAAGTTGAGGTAGAATGATATCGCTCTTCTTTCTAATAAACTCCTCTCAGTTTAGACACAAATAGTACAAGATAACTTTTTTTATTAATGTGAAATCTTAGAATCATTAAACTCAAGAACACATAGCATTACAAAATGTATCATCTCATATCAAACTACATGTAGTTAAAAGCTACCATTCTTCCCACTGTGGTGCAGATCATGCAACAAGCATTCGCATCTGTGGCACATCAAGTTTCTACTGTTAGGGACTCCACTTAGAGCTTCTTGACAGGCAAAGTTAGAGGTGGTACAGAAATGGCAGAATACAGCCATATATATTGACATCAGCATAGGAAACATTTTGCTAGTGCTTCATTTTCTTCTGCCCACAGTAGTATGTGATGCAACTTTTCCAAGGAGTGGAGGAAAAAAAAGTATCACCTTGTGTGCCTATGAGAACTCGTCTTCCCCCATAAAAGCAAGGCCCAAGACAATGTTATTTTTTAAAATAATGCATGACTGTCATCTGCTTGACAGGCCTCACATGCGATCAGTATGGTTAAAGTCACCAGAGGCACTGGAGTTGCCACAGTGAAACAGAGAGCTGACTGTATTGCAAGGGCACTGTTTTCAGGGGCTTTCAGTTTTGGAATTAGCTCTCCATCTTGTTGTCTGTAACAGCCTCAATCTGTGAACATTCACAATACACTGCAGAATGCATTTCCTGAAGCAGTGATGGGAGAACGGTAGGGAATTTGTTTTTTTCTGGGAATAAGGATTATGGTTTATGGGAACTAAGAAAAAAAAACCGGAGGGAGCTCCTTTTAGGATGACAGGATGATTTGGGACAAAGAAAACCATCTGTTGTACTGGTTTGAATGAATGTTCTCATCATATGGACAATTCCTAGAACACTAACACTTCAAAGTACTATAACAAGAGAGAATTATCTCATAATCTGTATCCTCTTATTAACTTTTCACTGAAAGGCCTGTCACAGTCTCCACTGTCTTTTGAGTGCTCAACTTAAGGTACAGTAGTGCTTTTCTTCTGTTCCATGGAAGCCTATATATATATTTATCATATAATAATAAAAATGGCTGTTGCTTCATAGCCTTACTCCCTTTTCCCCATGCCACAGCTCATGTTTCCATTCACAGGTAACATATGAAGATGAAATGCCACTGGAGTGATAACAGAACAGAAAAAAAAGAAGACTATACCAGTTACAGACTGGTATAGTCTTCTGCACTGGTATACAGGTCCAGTGCAGAGTCAGGAGTCTAATGGGCAGATGGGTCACATTTTCATGACTCAAGTAAAAATAAAATGGTGTTGAACAGCTTGAAGCAATTTGAAATAATATTTTATGTCAGTTATGAAGAGTTCTCTCTGTGAGAGAACTTAATATATATGATCACTGGTAAAACTTCCTGTAAAGGTAAGTGAACAGGCAAAGTAGGAACAGAAACTGAATCCCAGGGCCAAGAAAAAACAACCGAGTGAATACCAAAGGCTGGAGGTTCAACTCCATACCACATGTCCCATCCTGACCCAGCGTGGAAAAAAAAACATAGTGAGAAGATGACATTCATGAAGCAGATGATGTTACAAGAAATACAGCACCACATCACCATCATAAGTGAACTTCAGGAAGAAGGTGATCAGAATGAGACAATCAGTGTGTTGACACAAGCTGTGGTCCCTAGGTCAGCAACAGGAAGAGATAGGAGAGTTTGTTACTCCGTTGAACAAACATGGAAGGTTCATATGCCTCAAGACATCAGAAACTGTTAAGCAAAAGTTCTAAAAGCATCAACAGCTGTCCTGCAAGGATGTGGGCAGTGAACTTTTAATTACAAGCTTCAAGACCTCCACTGGGCAATGTCTGCTAGAAAACTGACAGCAATTAGATTGCCTACATATACCAAATTCAGGCAAAGTTGAAGCTAGAGAAAGCAGTACAAAAAGAAAGGTAAGCCACCTAGCAGCTCTAGACAAGCTAGACATGGCATTGCTGGAGCAGGGAATAGATCAGGACCAGGCCTTTTGCTTTATACATCTTATCCTCTTTCACCTTAAATGCAGTAGTGAAGGAGATAGTAGGGGACAAGAGAAAACAACTTTCTCCTCCTGTTAGTTAATTTTGCAACTCCAGCCAAAGTCTGTTCTACACTTCAGAAGTCCCAGGAATCAAACCCTGTTATTAAACAGGATGTAAGGTCAATTACAGTGGAAAGTCAAGACAGAGAAAAGTTGGAAAACTACAGTCACCTGAAAGAAGAACATTAAGTTAAAAGCAAACTACCTAGCTTGTAAAAATTAAGCACCCAAAGCTGCAGAATGGAATTTTTCTTTTGGTTAAAAAGGCTGCCTTCATGGTCTAGCCTATATAGTCTAACTATATAATCATTGTTTAGGAGTCCCTGCCTCAATGCAGTTCACAGCCAAGTCATGTTACAGATAACCTCATAAAAATGTAACAGTCTGTTAAGTGCTAGCTGAACACTTAAGTGTAAGATCACTAGCATTCCTTCAACATATTATGAATTTGGTTTTCCTGCATGTACCATAGAAGTATTACTTCCCTAGGTCTCTTTTCCACTAATAGAAATTTTGTGAATAATTTCCTTCTCATGCCAAGTTCTTCATATTTTATATATGTGCATCTTTCTGACAGCTGCTTGTATTATTCCTGTTCTCTCTGACCACTGGTTGCTCCATTCTTCTCATCTACTGACTTCACAATTAAAACTGTAAGAAACAAATCATGTTTCTCTGATGTTTTTCATTTTATTCTGTCATGCCCCAAAATGCCTTCTAATGTCCATTTTAAAAATAATGTATCTAACTAGAAGCGTATCTAAACCAGGAATAGCACAAGACACTTTGGTGTATACCTAATATTAATCAATAAATATTAGGGGAAAACACAATTATATGATTTGTTAACTCTTCAGAAACTGAACCTAAAAATCCAGTTTCTAAATTATTATTCGGGTATCCATTCAAAGGGTGTTTCTGAACATTTTATTTTTCCAAGAATGCAGAAGACTTCAAATTGATAAGATTTTAAACTGTAGATTTAGAACAGATCATGGAGATGTTTTTTATGTAAGCGAAATGTTCTTAACTGTGAAATTAAACTGGAAGTTCAGACATTAAAAGAAGATGCTGCTAACTGAATTTTACTGGCCCAACATATCCAAGTGAGGAACCAGTGAAAAAACCTCAAGAGTAATAAGAATCAGTGATTTTCAGATGTCTTGGTGATAACACAACTGTGCTATCTTGAAGGGAAACAGAAAGAAGAATGTAATTTTCTATCATTTCCAACACAGTATTTAATGGAAAGAAGGGAAACACATCTTGTTTCAAGTGACAGGAAAAAACAGGGGTTGAAAGCTTTATGTTGTTTAAAACTTTATGTTTGGGGTTGTTGTTAGTTTTTTGTTTGTTTTGTATTTGGGTTGGGTTTGGGGTGGTTGTTCTTTTGGGGGGTTGTTTGGGGTTTTTTTGTGGGTTTTGGGTTTGTTTTTTTTAATTCTCAATTCTCCATTACTTACTGAGGACACAAGTGCAGAAATCTGCACTCTAAAGAATATGCTTATCCATGTGATCTCAGATAAGTAATTTTATTTTTTCCACACCTCATGAGTTTGTGATGATCGTGACACACACAGCTCTTTCTAAGTACTTCAAATTCCAAGGCAAAGAGCTTCATTTTATCTACTAGCTAGGACCTACCAGTTTTCTACTGCATCCTGTTCCTTACCTTCCATGGCTATGGAAAGCATTTAAATAAGGGGCTCTGCACCCACACAGTGGAGGCTGCAAAGGCCTCACAGGCAGAGCAGGAACAAACAAGTCTTTGTTTCTAGAAGAGGGGGATTTGAGGGAGGAGGAGGAGGGGCAGACAAGCTCAAAAACATAGGTAACTTAAAACAATAAAAAAAGATCTTGTCGTCCTATAACGTGGCTTAGCTTCACAATCGGTAGGCTAGAGTCAATTGTAATAGCTGCAATATGCTTTTGAGAACAGAAAGTTAAGTGGTCTTCAAATGTTACACAATAAATGTTCTACGTTCCAAACAAGAGCAAAATGCCTCTTCTGTGCTGTAGAAGGTAATACCTGACAGTTACTGAAAAAAAGTTTAGACTATTGTCTACATGCTTGATGAAAAATAACCCCAAAAACCCAAACAACCAAAAACCAAAACCAAGAGAGAAACAATTACCAGGCATCGGTGCTAGACAGAAAAGGCCAGCAGATTGTTAACAATTCAAACATAAAAGGCTAATTCTCTCCCAAGATCCTGTGTCAATTGAAAATCACATGTCCCAGGGCAGTGACAGTTTGCAGTAACACAGTACCTCTCCCTACGCAGAATTACACACAGAGATTGCACCCTTAATGATTTATAGACACAGCTGAACGTTTGATGTTTTTTTCTTTTGTATTTATCATTTCACCCTTCAAAGCTAAACCTAATTTTAATCTGCAAATTTAAAGACACTATTTATTTGAACAAACAATAACAAAAAAGCTCAGGATTTGAGCATAGTATAACTGACTGTCATTAATAATAAAAATCAATGTTTCCATTGGGGGAACTAAAAAAATACTCATCCCCTTCAGCTTCATTTGGAAAGTGGACAGTTATTGTGCATTATTTTTGGCTATGGCCAGGTTTTTACATGGTGCTAGTTTGCAGCACGACAGAAAACGCAAAAACCCTCTTAGATTAAATTGAAAAGAACTCTGTAGAAAAAAAAATACCAGCAGGATTTGCAAGAAAGACTCTCAGAAGTTATAAAAACATGTTTCAGGTGACTTTTTTTTTTTTTAAGAGATGCTTGGTACAACAATTTGTTGTTTATTCAGGATACAAGTCATGTTTCTGGACTGCATTCATTATAATGCATTGCTGTATTACTTTAAGGAAATCCCAGTTGCAGTTTCATAATGCTGCTCTTATAAAACAACCTAAGAATGAACACAATAAAATGCTCCATTGCTTTCAGTCTCTGATTAATCTGAGAATCCTGGAGCTTAGAATATGGGGGAAACCTGAAACTGACTGTTCTCTGGGCTCATTTTGGTGTCATAAATGTACAACCTTATCTTAGTGTCTTAGGTAAAAAGATGACATCACAAACTCCTGAGTTGAACTCTTGGCTAAAACAAGATATATCCAATGCAAATACTATCACAGAAGCATGTCCAAACTACAGATTGGTTACTCTGCATTTATCAATTACTTGCATTCAGATGAAATTAGCAATGTTCTTTTTGTTCTACTGTGACTGTTGCACCTGCTGGTTAAAACAATACAAATTAATCGAAGTGCCTTTTTATTTGATAAAGTTGCCTTTGTTTTTAAAAGTCTTTCTGCATTATGAAATACAGAAGTGTAACAGCTAGACTGACTGAGCACCACTAAGACTCTATAGCATCTACAGATAGACTCTTAACACACTGCAAACTAAACTGGAGTAAAATGCTGTTGCAGTTTTGTCCCCCCTTAGCAGTCAATAGCAATATTTATTTATAAAGCACTTTCACTCAATGTAGGACAATTTCAGAAGAACTGAAATATTCTGGCCAGCCAGAACAGCAAATACACACAAGATTCAGCAGTAACATAAGTAGCTATTAGGAACTTCAGCTCAGTTCTTTAAAAGAAATCAATTTTAATTTTGAGCATCAAAACAATTGTTAAAATATTTGACTATTTTTAAATCTGCATACAGAATGAATGCAACTAATAGCGTAAGAATTAGTACTACATTGGACAGATTATGAGAAGAAATCTGAACTAACGTCATCTAAGCTTAAACTTTATGTATGAAACACTGAAGACTACAGTAAGTGCAGGAATCTGAGCACACCAAGGCCCCATATACCTGACCACTGAGTATCCCACTAAATATGTTTAATGAAAGCTAGTCCACATTTTAGGCCAAAGTTTAATCAGCAAAGAGTCTACATAAGTCTAAGAGGGTATTAGCTGCAAACAGTTTCACTGCTTAATTACCAAACACTTCCTGGGTTAATTAGGCCAAAATACAACCTATTGTACAATTTCTTATAAAATAATACAAAATTTATTTTTTTAATGCAGGTTTCCTCCAATTTATTTGAGGGGAACAAACCCTGGGCATATGCATGTGCACATCTGCACCTTTTTTTAAAATCTGTCATAAGCCCATTAGAAATGATTAAAAGGGAATTACAAAACCCAGTAAAAACTACTGTAGCTGGAAAAAAATAAAATCAACAATATACTGCCAAGACACGTTTCTATACATAAGAAATTGCAATCATGTTTCAACATGACTGAATTTAAAGAGGAAGAAAGCTAATGCTTCATTTGAATTTAAGATCCTATATGATTAGATATAGAGTATATAATTACTGTGTGTATATATATATTTAGATCACAGATAATGAATTATGTGTTCTAAACGATTCACCTTCAACTTTTAGCATAGTATGGTCATTAACAGAAAAATGCAAACTGAAGTATTAGAAGGATGTGGTGGAAGAAATGTCCCTATTAGGAGTGCAGTTTCTTTTCACTATCACAGCTGTTTAACACAAGACTGGAAGCATGCAGTATTTTTATTGGCACACAGACATCATTAGTAATAAATCTCCTTTCTCAAACAGGATTAAATTATTCTGAAAACAAAAAACCTGAACTAGGTATAAACTTACAAAAACCTACTGCCCCGATAAATCCTTAATAAAAGTGGGGTGTTTTTCTCCCTCTTTGTTAGTATAGAAATATTCTACATGAAACAGATAACTGCATCCTGACACAACACTTGTGGACAGATTTAATGATTTCTTCAGAGAACTGTCTGGTAAAGAGGTCTAAATACATCTTGCTTTCAAACAAACCAAGATTTCACTTCCTGACATAATCATGCACAATTAGTAAGTATTTATTGTCACTACCATAAGGGCAGCACCTGTCTATTACAAAGGGATGCTTACCAGTGAAATTTCATCTGCCTCTGCAGATTTGCAACAGGCTCACTTTCACACAAGTCACTGGTTCACTGAAAACTGATGCTGCCTCATCTGTACACATTCTCTGACACACACACCAAAATGCAGAAGCCTTTTGCCCATTCTAAGTGATCTCCTGAAACTGTTCTTCTGGAAAAACAGAGACTGGGAAGTGAAAAATCTGATACCACTAGACCTTTCAGATGAGTCAAATCCTCTTTGTTTTACAGAGTATGTAAAGAGGATATTCCACTGCATTTGCAGATCAAAACCACTTGTGGCTCATGCTCTCCTTTTTGTGCAAAAATGGAAGGCAGATCTGGAACTTAAAAAGTCTGAAATGCCAGTGGCCTCCTTTTTTTTTTTTTTCTTTCTTCTTAACTAGACAAAGGCCAAAAACCAGTTTTCCAGTCTAGGGTTGCAGTTCTATCTTGTCCACTAATCTGCATCTGGAAAGGCTCCTACAAACTAATTTGAAGAAACACACATTAAACAAAGTTCTAGACAGGTAAGGGATAAGAAAGCAGCACTATGTAATACTTCCTTTTAATTTCCAATACTTAAAAATTTGCAGATGCTCTGCAGCTTAAGCTTTTAAGTGAATTTCGAGCTTGTTGTATGGTTGCTTGTTGTTTTCTTTCTTTAAACAGAGATGATAAATACATGTTTCAATGAAATGTATAGGTGCATTTTCCTTCACTGTTTCTGAAGGGCTTCCTTTTCATTGTTTCAAAGGTGTGATATTTTTGTGTTACAAAAAAAGGAAGCAGAAAACCCTGATGTGCATTCTCTCTACTCCTACTGTTATCAGTTTTATTCCATTTCCTACTTGTGTAGTTTAAGCAGCTACTGTACACAGAGCCCCTATGGCACTTTCCATAACAATATCAAACACTGCCTTGCATTGCCTTCCCCCTCATCCAAATTTCATGCAGAACTTCAAAGAACGTTAACATAATCTCTAAATGGGAGTGGTAAAAATAAAGTTATGGCAATGAATTCAACCTGAGGTCACATCTTTTGCTTCGTACCCCATATGGCAGCTCCAACAATTGAAAGAACAGAAGGAAAAGGACTGTGCCTGTTTAACAGTGGTATGATCACTAGCTACAAACCTTTAAAACTGATGTCTGGAATAAAATAACAAGAAAACTGAAACAGTATCCTGTTTTACTCCAATCCCTGCAGACACTTGTCTGACTGCTCTAATGGAGTACTACTGTTTCAACACCAGACTTAACCCAATGGAGTCAGAGAAATCAACTGCCAGTTTCCGGCATCCCATCTTTGAATTTAACACACTATATATCCTCAAAAGGCAAATTATTTTCAGTTTCATTTCAAATCCAAGTCCTATCATCTGCAAACTGAAATAACAGTTAAAATCCCTCTAACGGTATTTGATACAGAAGCCAGTTCTTGGAAACTTGTAGCAATAAAGCTGAACAATTCTGAACTTCAACTGGTACTTGGAAATTTAATTTTATAGAAAAAGCAGATGTTCTTTGGCTTCACCAACTCCAGCCACTCAGGATGCATAGCTGACCTGCTTCCTATCCAGATGTTGACTATCAAGAAAACACATTAACTTATCTGAAAGGCTTATAAAACCCAGTAGGATCTGTGAAGAATGACCAATGGACAACAGCAGAAGCTAGTAAAAGACAGTCCAAAACACAAGCTCAACCTGACAGTCCAATTACCTTAAAGAAAAAAAAACCCTTCTAAATTTAAAAAAGAAAAAGGTAATTTGAAGCCCCTTACTATGAGGCCTGCAAAGGCACTGAGAAGGTAGGACAGCATGTTTATACCAGATGCTCCACGAGACTAGTATTCTGCTGACACAGGCCTAAGGATGCCCCTCTTCCATCCCCATTCCTTCAATCCCATGTCATCTTTTATGACTGCCTGTGCCTGGCATAAGAAGACCCTCCTTTCATACTTAGTTCTTTCCTAGATTTTAAAGTTTGTGAATTCTCCTAAAGCAACACTGTTTGAAAGTCATATGCATACACTCGGAGGATGAACGCCTGAGCCGCAAGACTTTACTGCTGTTTAAGGGGTGTAGCTGAAGACCTCAAGCCCATTTCAGAGATCTTAGACCTGAGTCTTGGAACAAAGTTCTCATCTTCAACTTGAAGCACTCAGGTTTTAGACCCAGGCTACTCCACAGCTGGGTATTCTGACAGGGGCTCTTATCTGAAGCATTATTTCTAAAGGCCTGCTCCAAGGAAGAACGCATATTAACTACATCTTTTCAATTTCTGTTTAAAAGCATGAATGCAGTACCAAAGTTCCCCTTACCAAGTCAGTCGGTCCACCTATAATAGTTTTTTCAAACTGATCCTACTTCCTCTCTCTTTTCTAGCCACAATAATGGAAAATTCCCCGCACTATTTAGAAAAGAGGTATATGCACATCTACTACAGAAAATAAAGATGAACACAAAGCTACCATTTGATGAGGAGCATACAGAGACATAAAGGCTGTCCCTCTGGAAGCTGGGAATTCAGAAGCACTAAGGGCAAAGACACTTCACGCCTCCTGTTTCTGAATACTGGAACAGAAGAGTATGTTTGCACATACCACTCACTAGCTTTGTTTGCTTCAATGGTTCTTAAGACTGGTGAAAGTGGCAGTATCAAGAAAGAAATAAATTTCTGCTTCATTTTTAATCAACATTAGTATCACTGCAATAACCAAAAGCTTCAACATGACAAAACTGAATTCACTCTGCTTCTGAAAGTGTTAGGAGTCATAAAATAGGGAAAACCAAGCCCTTATATTAACACAGCAATAGAAAAGGGTATAATGCTCTTCAGAGGGAAAAAAAATACCAACAGGAGTTTCAACCTATATTAAGCACAGAAAGGTATACTTCTGAGTCATTCACATACTATTTAGGGTCACAGCACACATTTGTCAAGGATTTCCACATGATAAATAAATGCAAGGCTCAGTAAGTTAGCTGTGTCAAACATTTTTTTCTTCTGTACTGGAGTGACTTAAGGAGGTCACCAGTGAGAAAACAACAGGAATAAGATTCTGTATTTTCTTGGCTCAAATGATAAAAACATAAACCGCAATACAATGTGTACAACTTAAGTTTTCAAGGAAAACTCCTTCAAGCTCAACAGCAGCTAGCAGCTTGTCTCTATTTGCCGTCACTCTAGATCAGAAGAGCCCACATGCTTTTTTCTCCTTTCCTGCCCCTTTCAGTTACACTTGAGCTCTTTGACTGAAAAGGTCTGGAACAGATTAAAAGTCCGACCACAAAATAAAGAGTCCTGGCATGCACTCAAGCCTGTCTGGGATACACATACACAGTGGGCCCAAAAAGGGAAGCTATGCAGCAAGAAACCCTTAATCAGTCTTTTGGACATTTCTAACTTCTTTCAGTTTAACTGCACAGCCTTAACATTTGATGGAGTTTCAGTATGCACAAGACAACTAGCTTTTACCCTTACAGTTATAGACCACTCTATTTACAGGAGTACAAAATGGTCCTGAGAAGCAAGATTCATCTCACTGATGACCTCTGTCAATTAAAGCCTTTTCCACTCTCCTTTTCAATTCCAGCTCATCACTGGAAACTATAAAGTAAGACAAAGTAAAAGAAAATAGAAACCCTGCAAGATTACCTGAGTAAATATAATTGACCTGCTCCTTTTAACTGCAAAAGGCAACACTGATTTTCAAAATGACTGCTTCCTTTCCAGCCTTATTCACATATTAAGTAATTCTGAAGTTGCAAACTACCCACATACTCCCCTTGCAACACACAAACAGGTCTGTAGCTCTGACTGGTGTTAAAGCCAGCATGGACATTTGCAAATGCTGACGCCCCACCTTTGGGCACAAGTTGCACAGTGGTTCAACCTGTCTACAAACTGGTGAGCAGTTTATAAACAAAGTGTGACAACCTGGTGTTCTCCCTAAGAGCAAAACGGATGTTTTAAGTAAGCATTCAAGCCTATGAACCAAAAATGCTGGAATTCCTAACAGCCATTTCAGAAAACAAAACAGAACAGCGACTGTTGAGTTTTGTAGCTCTGTGTTTATATGGCATTCATGGAGTTAATGCCTCTCCCAAAAGGGGCCCACAGTTGTTGTTAGGTCAACCCCTGTAAAGCTTCAAAGGTTTTGTATCCCCTCAGCCTGACCTACTCAGTGATCTGCACACTGTTTTCATTTAGCTGCATCGAGTCCAGACCTAAAGCCTGAAAACCACAATGAACTCTTCTTTTTTTTTACTCTACTGTTTTTCCATGGCTCTGGAAAAATAACTGAAATCCAAAGGACTTGAAAATAGATAGTTACTGGGAAAACAAATAAAGGGCAAATTAATAGAGCTAATAAAGCTTACAAACACAGGTCATGGCTCTATGCAAAAACAGAAATTGTAATGCCACCTTAAATACATCACTTGGACAATCTAGGAAACTAGTTTAGAGTCTTCATATTCTATGTGACTGTCATAGTCACCAGTGCCAATATTTTATTGAAAAGTTCGCAGTTCTGCTCTTCATATAGATCAAAAACATTACCAAAAAAATGACATACAAGTTTGGTTTTGCTGAATTTCTACATCTAGACTCTGTGATCCTTCACTTAAGTTACTGCATCTATTTCCAATAGTACATAGTCTTTACCCCACAAAAAGATTATTAAAGCAGAAACAACAAAATTAATAATTTCTCACCATATTGTTTAAACCAGAAAGTTTTGTCATGATCATCACTGTGACAAGCTGGAATTATAAGCTGGTATACGTTCAAAGTGTATCTAAACAGCATAAATTATTACTTAACAACGTCCTCCACGTAGCGCAAAGGAAAGTAAATATTTGTCTGGGACTTAAAAGATTCTTCTGTGGTAAAGTGTTGCAGTTTTAAAGGGAAGAGTGAGCTTGACTGAAACTGTCTCTAGATAGGTAATTTCTGAATGTCACCACTTTTGGGAACTGTATGGATCATTTGGCAAAATACCAACCCACAGCATCAGAAACTTGGGTGACATACAGTCCTGAAGGATATATGCTAATAGTTTTTATCTTTAAAAAATAACTACTTAAATAAGGTCTCTATAATTCAAATTAAAAGATATTTTTAATCATACTATAAAAAGTTTTCAAAATATGCCTGCAAAATTAAAGCTAAGTGAACTGAAGCAAATCAAGAATTCTGAAGTGAGATGAACTTTTACCAAAGCGTGGGTCAAGCCTTGGGTCTAGCCAAGATGTGGTCTTGTTCTTATGGTTTATGTAGTAAATTTCTCCATCCTGGGTCATAGCTTGTTCCCATCCATCGGGGAGTGGGCCTGCAATATAGAAGGAAGGAGTTGATGGCGGGCTCTTGCTTGCTCCAGCTGAAATTGATCTAAAAAAATTCCAACATTTTACAAATATAACAGTACATGAAACAGAACAGTTTCAAGCTCATGTCTAACATTTCTAGGACGGGGGCGAAGAAGTGGTGGGTGGGAAATCAAGGAACAGAAAACACTTCTATCATTTTGATTTAGGATTTGGAGTTTAATTTTATAACTTGTTTGCATCCTTTCATATGCTTTTGACAATCCCTTTTGCTATAGCATTGTAGCATAAAACCAGCAATAAGTCAAGCCTGCCAGAATGAAACCAGCATGAGCACCAGGAAAAGGAACAGGCATAGAGATGTTCTGCATCTGGTAGGAAAGTTCATCTTGTAATTAAGGCACAGCAGCAGCAACAAAGTAACACGGAGGAGAACCTGAAATAGTCTCCTGTCTTTCACAAATAATTAAAAGAAGTGGCGAAACTCATTTCCCCTTTACCTCATACCATAACTTTCTGTGAAAGTGTTAAAGGCTTAAGCAGGCAAAAACGCAAACCTGAAGAACAAGACAGGCAAACAAGCAGTGACAAAGCAAAGGTAAGAAAACACCACAAGCAGCCACAGAGACATAGTGCCGTGAACAGCAGTGCTACACCTCTATGAGCAGAAAGGCACAGACAGAGGAAACTACATTTAGAAAATGGTAAAAGGGATGGTGCTGTAAAGTCCACAGCCAATATCTGAACACAGAGTGTATCCCTTATGTTCCACAACAACAACTTCCAAGAAACCACCTTTCATTCCTATACAGTTCTTAAAACACTCATTCCCATCTCTATAAGATCATGTACTTTCATCTGTATTTTGCTTAGACTGAAAACTATTCTCAAAGTTACATTCATCTCATCTGGCAGGTGCTTTACAAATGTTTATTTTTGAATTCGTATGCTCACATAGACGTGGATATTTAAAAATATCTAAATGAGATACAGGAAGATCTTGCCTGTATTTCTTTAGATTTAAGGACAATCCTAAAATTATGCAGCTAAAGATCCACTATACATGTGAAGAATTTACAAGAAACTAGAATAAAACTGCTGCAACAAGTCATCCTATTTCAAGTTCTCCTTCCACTCTTCTCCAGTGTAATAGAGCAAGACACTACAAAAAGCCATTTGGCTGTTAGGACTAACAGACCATTTTGTATAATGTAAGATACACTAAGTATACACAAACATCTTAATTTCACACATGATATTCAGATATACAAACATTTTTGTGTGTGTATCTGATAAATGCCTACTATATCCATCTTCAAACTA
>NW_008654268.1:52022-52762 GCF_000695815.1 Acanthisitta chloris | reverse complement strand
TTCGCTTAATCTCAAAAGATGTTCTTGAAGAAATGACAAAAAGAGTAAAATAATAATTCGATTGCATTCCAGTAATATCCCAAGGCATAACCAGGACAAGAATTTCTTACTGTGGTCTTTGAAGATTCCTTGCAAACTACATTTCTGATTTAAATTCTTTCATTTTGGCTCTGAAGCCAATGCCTTTTCTCCAGCGATTTTACTACTCCACCATTAGAGCTACAGGTTTTCAAGTGAGGAGAAACAGTGAACACTAGACATTTCCTTCCCATCCTTAATGCTCATAAGCTTTAAATGCTGCGTACAAGTAATGAGCATCTCGGCTTTTATCGGAAGTTAGTGAACAGAACAGGCAAGAGAGAGTGACAGCACTACAAATCATTCATAAATCCAAACATCTTCACCATACAAAAGGACTTCAGTGCAGAATTGAAAACTCCAGTGTAAAGAACTCTGTATTTTGTTACCACACCCAAAGACCAGCCAGCTAATCAGTGAGGCAGTTATATAAAACTGGAGCACAGGAGCACAGTGACATGCCCCCCATCATCCAACTATAGAAGCCAATGAAGAACCAAAAACATTCCTTGACTGCTAAGCCAACATGCTAGCCATGAGGGCAGACCTCACTCCATTCTCCTCAGAGTCCTTCTAAGCCACATGTCCCTCTGAAGAAACTCAGCAAGAAATTCCCTTTTGAACTGCAAAGACAAAAAAACCTATCGAGCTCTAGGAAACAA
>NW_008654268.1:25191-52011 GCF_000695815.1 Acanthisitta chloris | reverse complement strand
GCTGAACATAAGCCTATACTGATCCAGCATGCTCCTTTGTAGCAAATAAAAACAAAATGCCTCTGAAGCAGGTTGCCAGGAGCTCATCAGTCTGCCTACCTGGTGGAACAATACTATTTATGAGATCCGATGATCTGATGGGTACTAGCTTACTGGAGACAAACATGGGCAAGGTTCTCTTTCTAAATAAACTGCACAGCTGTGGAACAGGACAGGAAAGGTCTGTCTGCTCACCTGACTATCACAGCAGCAAGTCTTCTTTGCTAAGTGCCATCAATGACTGCAGAAACAGAACTTTTCTCTCTAGAAACTTCTGGCGTTGATGATGTTGCTTTCCTCCCTGGATAACAAAGTGCTCTCGTGTTTCTGCAGTCATCTTTACATGTTGAAATGGTAGTGCAAAAATTGATTAGTACTGCCTTTGGTAATTCCTGCTTGCTTTTGTGAGTAGTTGTGAAACTAGAAGACAAGTCTGGCTGTTTGACAAACTCTGTACTAAACGCAAGTACTGGAGGAAAAAAGGAAAACCACGCTGAACAATAGCAAACATATCCACCTAGAGTATCTAGGAAAATTCCTTTGCAATTTTATGTCCCTTTTGCCCCAAAAGGCTCAAGAGAAACAGAATTTCTATCATTAGCTTTTGTGACCTAAGTTATCTAAGCCCTGTATTGCTGCTCTTCAGACCTTCAGGAGCTGAACTTCACTGAGCCTTGGGGGTCTCTTTCAACACAGGTTATTCTACAATTCTATTCTATGATTCTACCTCAGGTGTTTCCTTGAGCCAGATTCTGTCTGCTTACTAGGTGCTGAAGGATCTCTCCTTGAAGTACTTTTCCAGTTTTCCCTCAGGCTTTTGTAAACATTTAAGCACCAATAGTATCCCTGCGACACCATTTCCTGCTAGTTCTGTTTGGTGCCTCCTAGATCAATCCTGTGACCTCACCCGTAAATTTACAATTCTATGAAATTATCTGCCAGGGAGAGACAGCCCTTCTAAGCAACTAACCCTGCACTGTGGTACTTTTAAGGACAAAGTCACCAAAAAATTAAATTCCAATTTCCAAATGCAAGCCATCTTTACAGAGCGACTGATAAGGCATACCTCCCTAACTAAATATTTATATGATGGTGTAACTTAATATAAATACATGTAATTTTAAAAGCCTGTGTGCTTGTCTCTTTGGCGCATGTCTGCATTTTTTGTGAGTTTTTTGCATATGCCATGAAACATGGAATGCAAAGCAGAACTCCCTGCTGGCAGATACAAAGCAACAGGAAGAGTAACAAAAGCAAAATGCAGTAGATTCAAGATATGCTGGGATACAAAGTGAATCTTGCAAGTCCCTACAGTTTCTGACATTTAATTGCAAAATAAACGTAAATAAAGCTGTATTTTATCAAAAGGTCAATGCATACTAGAGGGCATCTCTATCTATATACTAAAAGAATATGCATGGACAACCTAGGAACTGGAACACCTATGTTCAACAACAGGAATCACCTTCAGCTAATACAAACACCAGTCTCCAAGAATTTTCCTAATCTTTCTCTGTGAAAGCTACAATTTTTCCCTTCAGTCACTGTCACTGCTGTGATTCCCAAATTTTTAAAAACTGTATCAAAGTCTACAAAACTACCTGTTACACCTTTATCCTGTCAAATCAGTAAAAATTACAAATTACTAATAAAAAAGGGGTATTTTTTGCAGATGAAGAAAGAAATGGACAATACTGTCATGTAGATACTTAGAAACTTGAGTTTCACGACAGATCATACATAGTGTTGACTGCAGACCAAGCGGAATTTGTAATATGACTGGTTACATGGAGGATAAATCTGCAATTGAAGTGAGCAAGAATCTAAGAGAACAGCTACATCTTGTTTTAGTTATTGGCATACTCCTTCCTACCCTCCTGCCTCCCAAGAGTTATGAATTTAAGTGTCCTTTCTCCTACCAGTCTTTAACATAGCACTACAGCCTTACCTTAAGAGACAATTAAATTGCATCAGGTCTACAAATTTTCATCAGGAAACCCAATTGAAAATTGCCATGTAAGAGTGAAGATAACAGAGGACAAAGGCAAGTAAACTGCTCCAAAGCTAATCATCTAAGGTCTATGCATAGAGTGAAAGAGGCTATAGTAAGCAGTGCTGTCAAGCATGATTCAAGAAGTAAAAGTATCTGAAGAACAGAAGTACATAAATACAATTACTATCACATCTGTTATATCAACTGTAACTGTGTAAGAAACAGCCGCTGTTTATTTTCAAATGCATAATTTTACCTCAGTAACAAATGTATATGTATTCCTCAGAACAATGTACCATTATTACTACTTTCTGTTTGTTTTGGTTTAAACCAAGACAGAAGAACATAGTTCCTTCTATAATACCTTTAGTGCAAGAATGGTTAGAAACAACACAAAAAATTAGTACAGTCATAATTAATTTTGTATACATGTGGCACATTCACAAGTAACCGGCTTGTTTCCTTTCCATTACTGATGTGAAGATGCAATCCTATTTCACAGAAGATTAACCAACAAATGCCATCTAAAAGAGCACGGTATTGCTTCTCTGCATACATGTGGCCCAAACTATTTTAGTTGATTATATGTAGCAAGCTAAGTTCAGTAAGTTCAGACATAAAAATTTTAAAGAATCAAAACAAACAGGAAAAAAAGCCCCTCACTCTCCACAGACAGATGCCCTCCTGTAAAGGATGCATGCTAAGAAACACTCAAACTAATTCATTCACAAAATCATGCCAGGAACAGATAAAGCTGGTTCTGAGGTCTATTGACTTCCTTAAAGAAACATAACTTGGAGCAAGCACCCTGGATTCTCATCCAGTCTTAGGTGACTCAAGAAGTGGAATTTCTTAAAAGAAACCTAAAAATTTCAACCTCATATTAAATTACATCTTTTCCGTTTTCATATTTTAAACAATCTTTTGACTTGCCTTCACCCTTACTGCACCTTCTAGTTATGCATTCTTCTCATCTTCCTCAGTTCTACTTCTCCTATTTATCCAAAAAGATGACAGGTTTATCTCCAATATGCAGACAACAGCTTTCAGAGGTGGGGTCTCTCTCTGCCTCTTCAGCTTCTTCTCCTGTTCTTAATTCTAGCTAATGACTAGAATTCTAATTCTGGCTAAATGGGTAAAGTTTCTAATGGCTTTCAAGACAGCTCCCAAAAATCTCTCTAACATTTTAGCACAGTAACTTTACTCACAAGCTCCTATGGTGATACACTAATACTTGCACAGCAGCTTCTGATTAAGAGCTACAAATTAATGAGTACTATATAGTGCCTATACAGAAAGGAACACATTCTCCCTTGTGGCATTTTAGACATTTTTTTGCAAGTCAGTGACCTCCAGCTGTCACAATACTTACACTTGATTTTTCTCAGTATCTTTCATAAAAGGCCCTCATAGCACTACGGCAAGTTTCACTGCCAGCAATATTTCATAACAGAAACCTTCTGTCTTAAAGGTCTCAACTTTACTTCCCAATTCTTGAGGATGAATATCCAAACTAGAACATTAAGTAGTCTTATATTTATGATGCTGACACTCAGACTTAAGTTCCAATATCCTGAAGTGGTACACAGTTGGTTGATTTTTCCATTTCTCTCAAAGAGTCTTTAAGCAGCCACCAAGGAAGCAGAAGTTACCATGAACTTAGTAGTAAAAAGTAACAAAACTAGATATAAGAGACTTTAGAAAAACAAATATGCAGTCATAACTTAAAGTTAGTACATACACATTTGCCAAATCATGTACCAGAAACAGAACCATACCCAATAAATGCAGGTTCATTATTATTCAGTTCAAAGCAGACTTTTGTTAATAACAAGTAAGTTAAGGGTAAGCAGGTGCCTCCAAAGAGCCAGTTCCAAGTCATACTACCTCATCTGATTTAAGCATTAAAAAACCTCACACCATGTAAACATGTAACTCAGTGTACACAGAATTTCTGAGTTCTTCATGCACTCTATGAAATTCAGAGCACTGCCGGGGAAAAAAAAAAAAATTTACAAGAATTTCAGTTCATTTTCAACACAGTATCATCTGTGAAATTAAAAACAAATGTTTAATCATAGAATCATAGAATCAACCAGCTTGGAAGAGACCTCAAGGAATGAACTAGTATTCAAGGGCTTTCTGAAGGCACAAGACAATCCACTTAAACATCTCAACTGTTCATTATTGCATGAGCAACAATATCTGTGCAGCATCACTTGCTCACACACATCAGTCAGTTACATACACATTCTTGATTTTCTTTTAAAAATAATCCTTGTGTACTGACTGCTAGTTTGTTACCCTTTTACAACCAAACAGTTGATTGGTCTGCTAAGGTCCCTTCATTTCCTTCTAAGTCCAGAAAGTAAACCCTACTTTACGATCAGTGTTTTTTCCCTGATAATTCTTGGTACAACTGAAGGTTTGGGGAGTTATCTTAAAACAGAGATTTTATGTCAATGTGAAAACAGCAAGCATCTAGTTTTAGCACAAGTAAGATAAGCCTAAAGGCAGGATATTCCAAGGGAATTGTTTCCTTTCTCCTACTCTCTGTTTTTCAGAAATATCCCTGCAAAAACTTCTCATCTCTATTGCTGCAGGTTTCTGGGCATAAATTTACAGAAGAAATAATCACAGCTATTTTATTTTCACATCAGAGCCTGAGACCTTAATTGCTGTGAATCACGACTTCCTGAACTTGAACAGGACTCATTTGTTTCAGGATAATCCAGCCTCCTGGCCTAGCCAGCAAAAAGTTTGATTAACTTCCCCTCTAATACTCAGTCATGAACAGCACAGTTTGGTCACGCCTGTTAATCTTTCAGTATTGTCTGTAGCATATGAATTGCAGTGTGAAACAAAGCTGTCTAAACGGACCACAAAAAAGCAGCACCAGAGAATAACCTTTGTGAACTACAGGAACAGCAGACATACACAAAATACAATCAGACTGTGAGAAAATAAATACAACATGAACCTCAGTGACAGACAGAAGGTGACAAAGCAAGAGGAAGACCACAGCATTCAAACTAGCATGGCACCAAATTTATCTGCTTCCTCTCTGCATCATCACGAGACAAGAGAGCTCTGAAAACATATAGCAGATTCTATAGCAAGAACAAGAACACTTTATTGCTGTTTAGTGACTGCCCCTCCAGACCAGCTGAAAACCAATTCTGTATTCCAGAAAAAGGTATCAGACTTCCTCAACTAGAGGAATAATAATAATGGTACAGGATTTTGGAAATAATGGAAAAACAAGAGGAAACCCAAAATGTCTCTGCTTCTAAACAGAATTTTCAAGGTGTTTGCTTGATTCATTTAGGGAAGACAGGAAAAAATGAGATGCTTATAATAGATGTAAGAATTGTAAACAAATGGCAGTATACCACGTCTAGTCAGGAGCAAGGGGAGGCAGAAAAACACTGCAGAAGCACAATAGCTTTAATGTAAATTGATATTAATTTAATGGAAATTTTAGTCTCCATAAACTTAATGGCATTTTCAATCAGAAGAAATTAAGACAAAAATTCTGCTTTTTTAAAAGTTTGAATCATTCTTTTGGAAAAATAAAAACACAAATCGAATAACTACAGCATACTTTATATTGACAACATGAATATTATACAAATACTCTTACTTCAAGTATCAGTCTCTTGCTTGATACATCAGGCATCAACAAATTCAAAGCTTAAAACCAGGATAACTCGAGGAACAATTGTGAGATTTGGACTCCCTCCCCCTCAATTACTATAGCTAGTGGTTTCTTTATGTGCATGATGTTTTTCATAAATACAAATTTTGCTTACCTGATGCCGAGTTCATGATGTTCTGCTGTACAGAAGGACTGGTGGGAGCTGTAACGTTCATCTGGGAAAGCATGGCCTTCCTAGGATCTTGCCATGTTGTTGTTTGATCAATGTGACTAAGACAAAACAAAGCCAGAGTTAGGACAGTCATGCATTCACAACAACGACCTGCTAGCACAGAAAGTTTAACAACAAAAGGTTAAGCCTGCCAACAACAGCCACATTCAAAGCCAAACAAGAACTGTTTGGATTCTTTCCAAGCATCGCTGTTATGTTGGATTCTCAAACCCTTCCCTGCCACCACCACTTTCCATACCAACAGCCGTAGCAATCAGAGCTAGGGCAATGGTGAGATGATAAGGTTCATAATGAATACTGTAATCTAGACTGTTGTACTATAGGTGTTGTACCCTTGAACTGAACATTCTCTTCCCCTTCTCATTGATGGGTTATTTGCCATTTTTAAACCTGACTTCAGAAACTTTCAGACCAAGACAATTACATCTGGAATCTCAAGCACAGCTCAGCATAACTTGCTATGATGAGTTCTTATTCAATGCATAGGGAGTGGCAATGAACTGGCTAGTAGGTAATCATTAGTCTTCCCAAACTTTCTCTGCATAGACCACATCCCCAGATTGATTGATGGACTATTCCCCTCATCACCGACAAATGCACGATCTCTCTGTGGTAATTTAAGTAACCAGTCACACTAAAACAGTAATAAGAAAGTGATGTGCAGCTGCCTTTGAACTTGATGTGGAAAGATGAAGACAGTGCAACTGTCAAGAAATCCATCTAGCCCTCTGCAGAGCCTAGCTGGAAAACTCTGGGAGCTTAGATTTCTCTATTTTGAAAAACCTGGAAAGTACATTTAGCACTGTCATTCACGGAAGTATTAAATTCAATGAAAATACAAAAGTGAAATGAATGATTACTTCACCTTTTGAGCGATTAGCATGTTTTGCTAATGAACAACAAATGCAGGCTATTCATACAAGCATCAATGTTATCTTGATGCCATTAGCAACACTACTCTCAGAAGTCCATGTGGACAAAAATACAAATCCGAATACACACTGAACATTGACAACAAAGTTTGTTATCCATTCATTTAGAACTGGTATCAATTAAAACATATTGTCATCAATAAGAATCCAATGCATCATCAACTTGGTACCATTCCTCCCTTAAATAACAATCCTTAATATCAAGCTTTTCTGGATTACATGGAATGCCTGTTTTCCTTTACTTCAGCAAACCCACAATATTTAACAAATTCAGAAGAATGTAAAATGGAGTAGTGGTCACCAAAATATTTACTTATGTAGAATACTTTATCACATTCGAATCACTTAAGGTATGTGCTGGTTTGGGCTGAAGTGGAGTTAACTTTCTTCACAGTGGCTAGTCTGGAGCTGTGTTTAGGATTTGTGCTGGACACAGGGCTGATAATACAAAGATGTTTATGGCCACACTGGCAAGGAAGTTGGGGGTGCATGGGTGATTGGGAGGAGACACAGCTGGGACAGGTGACCCAAACTAACCAAAGAGATATTCCATACCATATGATATCATGCTCAGTATCTAAAGTGGGAGGAAGAAGGAGGAAGAGGGGGAAGTTTGGAGTGATGGCATTTGTCTTTCCAAGTAACCTTTTTGCATGATGGGGCCCTGCCCTCCTGGAGATGGCTGAACATCTCCTGTCCGTGGGAAGCAGTGAATTCATTCCTTGTTTTGCTTTGCTTGTGTGTGCAGCTTTTGCTTTCTCCATTCAACTGTCTTTATTTCAACCCATGAGTTTTTCTAGCTTTTACCTTTCTGATTTTCTCCCCCATCCTGCTGGTGGGGGAGTAAGCAAGTGATGGCATGGTGTTTGGTGGCTGCCTGGGGTTTTCACAAACTGGCTTTTAAAAAAGTTTTAAGATACATATATTTTACCCTCTCTAAACATGCACACAAACAATTCCAGGTCAGAGTTACAGACTCACTATAGTATGGTCACAATATGGCTCATTTAATACAGGTATGTGCTGGTTTTGACTGGGGTGGAGTTAATATTCATCACAGTGATTAGTATGGGGCTATGTTTTGGAAGAACCTGACCTCCCTCTGATCATTGCACCGTATGATGGTTGGGGTTAAACCACGACAAGGTACTATTAAGCACACCGAGTCTTTGGTTGCAAATGTTTTCCAAAATTCAGCTCCACTGAGAAACATGCCACATACAGAGAGACTCCTTTTTTTTTTTTTTTTTGTGCGTCTATTTAGTTATAAATCATGACACAACATAGCAAAGACTGCTCTCTTTATACTGGACTATGCATAAACCTGCAGAACACTTTTTGACTTTTCTGCTGGTCAACTTTGCAAAGCAATGAAAACAGATAAAGATAATACAGATGTAATAACACCACACAGTCATGCTTCACAGACCGTGTGTTTAAATTACCATACCAGCATGTGCTACTCCCTCCCTTCCATTTCTGATTTGTTATATTTGCTCAACTCAGTTCTGGGAATAGCGAAATGGGAAAACACCATTGCGCCCATGATAACACATGTATTTATTTCCACTTGACTCCTTTAAAAATCCACATAACACTAAGAACTTATAAAATGTCTACCCGATACATAATTTGTAGACTTTGTTTTTATATGCTATTTGAGTGCAGCATAAGAAACAGAAGGGAAAATGTTGTCTCCTTGCATTAGCAAACCATTTTTGCAATTAACTGTAGGAACACACTGGAACAACATTCACTGATTTTTTCGAAACATATCTGATATGGGATAGATGAATGGACTATGGAAGAAGCAATTTTAGAAGTACTTCCAATTTTGAGCATGAGGACAATGTTCCTCATGACTGCTTAAGCATACCACACCAAGTATAGTTAATGTTCATATGGAGTTATTAACATGGACAGCTATTTTAGCCAGCTATATACTAAGAAACCACCCAAAACACATCACATCAGGTAAGTTCTTTTCCACAAATTCCAAATCATGCTCATCAACTCATTGAATCCAAAGTAGGCAAACTCCCACTTCTATGGACAAAATGTTTAAATATATCCTAGTATACAGGAAGGAATAGAGTACTTCATTTTGTTCCTATCTGCAGCATGTGTGGCAGGGTAGCTTACTATAACTACTGTGTATTTTTAATTATCAAGTTAAGTATCCAAACAGGACATTCTCCACAGGTAAAGATCTCTCCCCCTGTTTTGAATAGCAGCACAGAAAAGGTCTAAATGGATTCAGCAAGAACTGATCTCAACACTATATTAGCTTTCCCTGCACTAAGCATATTTTTTTCCATAGCAGCTGCATTATATGACAACTGCCCAAATTCTTACATTCAAGATCTTCTATTTGACATGATCTGAGTCCCATCTTGATAAAGAACTACTGTCAACACAAGAAAATTTAAAAAACATTAGCAAATTATATCAAATCAATCAAACCTATAAATAAGCTACAATATTTAGTATGTATTATCTAATTAAAACTTAAATTCTACATAATCACAGCTCTCTACTGTGTGCACAGAACAAAATGAGTAAATATTCCAGGATTTAAAATCAACATCTCTAGAATAATCAAGGAATGTAAGAAATTTTACTCCACAGAACAAATTCTCAAATCCAGCATCTAGTTATCTGTCACTAATTATTGATCATTTATGTCTAGGTGAAGCAAATCCTTGTTAAACTGGGCAAACACTTTATAAACTAAGGAAATTAATTTAGACTGTACCATAAATGTAGATCTGTGGTAACAGGCCTTAGAAAAACAAAGCTAAAACACCCACCATATGTGAAACATTTGTTAGCAAACTTCTGTCAGTTCTGGTATCAAGAAGTGACTGTTCCAAGCCATATCACCCACCACCCTCCACCAAAAAGCATTTTGAAAGTGCTGTGCATTATGAAGAGAATCAAGCTGCCTCTCCTCACCCATCCCCAAGTTTTACAGTCAAATACAAATTATTTGCATTTTGACAAGAACAACTTTGAAGAAAAGAAAAATGTTCTCATTTTATGTACACAAAAAGCATTTCTGCAATTACTAAGAATCAAAATGTGTACTTGAAAGAAATCTTTATGGGCATTAAACACTATCACATGCCTGAAGACTTGTCAGATTCAAATTCTAACCTAATTTTAAAGTTCATGGTTTGGATTTGTTGGTGGGCTTTGTCTGTTTGTTTGGAGACAGAGGCATGTTGGGGATTTTGATTTGGGTGTTTGTTTGTTTATTGGTTGGTGTTTTTTTAAAGTACAATGCTAAAGAAGCAGGAGCTCCAGAGACCAAAAAAAAATAATATCAAATTTCTTACTTTTCATTGAAAAATAACCTTTAGATGCTAATAGACTAATAAAATAATACCATTCCTAAAATTAATGAACTGATCTGGCTTTTGCACAAAGTGTAATATACCTTCACATTTGTTCTCCAGTTGCTGCACTGAAAAGACATGAATTGTATTATTACAAGCCGTGTCAGAAATGAACTAATACACAAAAGACACTCAAGGAATTACTTAAATGCATCAAGAAAGGCTTATCTAAGAGGCCTTCGGTTTTGATATTCCACAGTATGCACTGCAACTGCAGTGTACCCCATGGTAGGTACACTTTTCAAGGTATGCTGAGAACTTTATTTGCATAACAGAATTCTTGGTCATTCCAAAACCATGTTTTTCTCCCTCTTTTTTCCCTTTATTAGCATGGAGTCACCTTATATATGGTGCACATCTCCTATATCTTTTGCAATGAGAACTTTCCGTTCACAGAAAAGGATCTTCTCAGAACAGATATTATTAACACAAGCAGGTCAGAACGGCCCGACTATTTTACTGAAATGTGTAATAGAATGTACCATTAGGAAGAAAAGCAAGAGACAATTAACAGATATTTTAATCTTCAGTACCAGATTAACAAAAAACCTGAAGAGGTCTGATCTACACGTAAAAGAACACATACAATGCAGAATAAATCATCTGTCACTTCTCAATACGTTCAGACATGACTCCTCATAAAAGGACATTTCAAAAAAATTGGTCACAAACATTCAGAAAGAAAAGTTGTTCTTCAGTATAAATGCATCACTATAAAAACTGATGCAAGCATCTCTCCATAAGGTAATGCTTGTGTTCTAAAATGTAAACAAGACTTCCATTTTCTGCCTGTGAGAAAATTACTTCCTGTCTCTAGTGAAGTTGACATGACTCACTTGGATTTTGGTTTTCAGATTTTTGGGTCTGATTTAGGAATTCACTGGAAATTGTATTTTATTAAAAGCAAAACACAAACACACACCACTGACCACATCATGATAGACCTCCCAAAGCTGTTGATGTGGCATTGTGTACTTTTTGTACTGGGGATAGACAGAAAGTCTCTGCATAACATAAGCAAGTACACAAATTAAGCTAAACCTAATGATGTTCTAATTTTGGTGTAAAATTTGAACTTTTCATTATATCCCAAACATGAACTGCTCCATTGACAAGCATGTCACCTATGACTCTACCTTAAATAACTGAGATGCAGATCCTACACTCTTTTCTGTATTTTCCCTTTGTCTTCCTAACCAGTCATTTTCCTCAAACTGCAAAATGCATCACTTTCTGAAAGGTTTTCCCTTTTTATTTATATTAATCTATGAACCTTAAAGATTAGTAAAGAGTAAGTATCTCCTCCTAAGTGTTAGAATTATTTCAGAGCTCTCACCAGTACACTTTAGCACACCAGGACTTGATATATGTGCTGAAAGTTAGTTTTCCTGGTGACATCTGTAGAAACTCAGTATTTCTCCTCTTGAAACCACCAAAAATTGTAAAAAGAAAATTAGAACCATAAAATCAACTGGCCCCTTTGCCAAATCTTATATAAACTTGTCCTGCACATAGGCAGCTCAGGGTACCTGCAAGATACCCACTTACCTATCATTTCAGCAGGCAGAGAAGAAACCAGAATATCTACTTCTGCAGAGGCTCTACAGGAAAATCATAAATGTGGTGGTCTGACTGTGAAAGTGACTTGACTACTCACTCAAGAATAGAGCTGGTTATATATTCCTAAGAAGGCCAAGACCAGTCTGACAGGGCAGATGGGCTAGGGGATCCCACAGGCCAATTTTCCACAACTCAGTTTAGAAATGGGATCAGAGAAAAGGTTTAGAGTACAAACAGCCTCCACATGAACTGCTTTGATTACCACTCTCAAAAACTGGAGAGATATTTACACACAATGGAGTGGATTCAGCTTTGCCTGAGGACAGAAGGTGTGACAATCTTCGTGCATGCACCCTTTTCTATCCTATTCAGGGCATTTCAAGAATTGGAAAAGATTAAAACATGAAACTAAGTCTTCAGCTATATAGGCCATTTTTAATTAGGCGTAGCTGACTTAAAAGTGAATTAAATTTCTTTGCAAATGGTGTAACAAAATTACAGATTTATTCCTTAAGTAGCATTAATACATTGTTTGAGATTATTTCCATTCCAAGCAGCAACAGTACAGAGAAAAGCCTTGAAGAGGAAATGAAGACAGCTCACTTAGCAATTATCTCTACCCCTGGTTCAGTTCTCCATAAACACTTCCTTGAATTTGCAGCATTATTAGACAGGGATACACACCTAAAGTGATCCAAAACCCTTTAAGGACTTTCCAACTGGCTTTGTAAATAAAAAAATACAACAAAATCCAGCAAAAGGAAAAGCTGGTCATATAGGAATGAAAATCTCATGTGCTGAGAGAATATATTTTACCCACACCCAAAACACTGTTTAGACTTGTCTTCTCCATATTAACTTGCAATATTTTCTTATTTTTCAGGATTATTACAGCCTAATATATATAAAAAAGCACATGGCTGTAAAATTCACAACTTCCTTATCTGACTGTTTCCCAAAAGTGTCAGAAAAGGCCCCTAAAATTCATAACACAGTTTATCTCTTAAGGATGGTAATGTCTCCAGGCATGGTCTAATTGCCTCATAGAAGTTTTGATAAAAATTTCTGAATACTGCTGCAATGCATAATGGCTGTATTTTTGAATTTTACCTATTCTCCCTTCTGCTTGACAGGTCTTTATGCATTAACTAAACAAAGCTTGTGTGGGACGACTCCATCTATGCCACGGATGATGTCCTTATCAAATTGTACCACAGGCATCGATGCCAGAGAGGATACTGGTGAAATGACAAGAGACAGCTCTAACCTTCATTCGGCTTGCAAAGGATATCTTAAAATCAATGTGTAATTGTTCAGTGTGCAATCTTGTGTTGTGCCACAGCTGTGATTTCGTTTTCATTAACTTTGAGATAGAACAAAAGCAAAAGGCATGAGAATGGTGGGCACAAACATCCTGTTGACCAGGTGAGAAGAAAACCTGCCAGACCTCCAGGCCCTGAATCAAAATATGAAATATAACCACATAAGATATCCTATGAAATTACAGTCTTAGGCAGCAGCAATTCATTCAATAAATTAATGGTCTGAATCTGAACTAGAACAATGAAGTAAAGTAAACTTATATGCTTAAAATGTCTCTGACAAATCTAATTGGTCCAGAAAGATTTTGCACACAGTCAGTACGAGTCAGGCAAGTTCTTCTACAAATCCCTCTGGAATTTATCCAGAAAGTGGGTGCAGCTTGCAAGATCGTAAGAGACATCAGAAATTCCAGAAAACATGGCCCATAAAACTCTGGACACTGATATATGAAATAGAGAGCTTTTACAGGTACACAAAATACAGTATTTCACATCAAGGTATTCAAAGGCAGCCTCCACTAGCACTGGCCTGCATGCAGACAGTGCACAATGCGTACACCAAAGACTTAAAAACTCAGCTTCCTCTTCTGAGTATAAATACTGTGCTGTTTACAAGCTGCAGAACAGCACTGCCCTTCTTAGGAAAGCACTCACAGAAAGGTCCTCACTCCAGCATGTGTAATGCTGAAATGGACGTGTGGGCAGTGGCAGTCTGACTGCACACACATGACTAATAAAAGAGACGAATGCCACGATATGATGTTCAAGGGTTCGCCAAGGTAGCACCACTTTTATTATAATGTGCTCTTGAAGCAACTGCCCTTTGTCAAAGCAAAAATGGAAGCAATAACATGCTTCTTTTTTGCATTTATTATTCCTTCTTCTCCTATCCCTCTTCCTGCCCTGCACTCAAGGACTTCATATAGAAAAATAGGGCTAGCATTGCAACAGTTAGAAGTATTTTAAATTCATTCTTAAAAATGTGATTCTTGGATTCCTCTGTGGATTTCCCAAATAAAGTAAGGTTATTTTCTGAGTTCCAGGAACAAAAAAGGGAATATGAGGGAGTTTTCATTTTCAGGGCTCTTTCCATTACATTGAAAACTCTAAGACATAGCAGTATTACAGACACTAAGAACAAAAGTCCTTGCTCTTACAGTCTTTGTAGCAGTTCAATCCTTTCCCAGACTCCATGAAGGACTAAATACTGTGATCGCATTCTGTATCACTAGATGTATTTATTTTTAAACTTGCCCTCTCAGTCCCACAGCAGAAAAAGAGGCTTCTCTCTACCTTGCCCCAAAGTTAAGAAGTTTCCTTGCTGTGGCTAAGTCACTCAACACAGGCAGAATTCATCTTTTTTTCTCTCCTGAGTTTTCAATGGAACAGATAAAGACATATCACCAAGGAGGGCAAATCTAAAGGAAGAACTGTCTCTGCTATTTCTAGTGAAAATACTATATTTGACTTTACAGATACCCTCTCTCAGCCCCTGCTTAGCAAATGCAGAAGACCTCCTCAAGATGCAACCATTTTGCCTTCTGTTAACACTAAAGATTACACAAACACTAGCTTTCACATTAAGGGAAGGGCAGATGATTTTCAGAAGTGATGGGCCATGGAGTACTTTATCACTTTCTTGTCCTTTTATCTCTCAGGTTCTATCTCATTTCTCTCTCCCTAGTTAGCTCTTAAAAGGAGACAAAGAAAGCAAGAGGGAAATCAAATGCCTCTTTGCATGAACAGAAGCCAGGCAATTTTACACTCCTCTCTATACATCCTACTTTTGTCGCCTGGAGGTTTTCAAGTCAGAAAGGCTTGCCTAAGTATGCTGCAATAAAAACTGCTATAGCCAGCTGTCTTAGTGTCTAAAGGGGGTTCCTAGCAATCCTGTTGACTAACCCTGAGGCTAACCACCACCAAGGAAAACAAAATATTAAGATAAAAAGGTTCTTTAGGTTGTTTCCTTATTGCTCTAAGTAGGAAGTCTCAGATGGCAGTTCAAACTGGTTGCTTGAGTGTCCAGACAATGATCACTCCCAGATGGCCTTGACATGATGAGCTGACTCTTAAGAAACCATTAGGTAGGACCTACTGGAAATGAATGCATAGCCTTCTGCTACAAAGAATAAGTGAACCTGTTTTTCCTGCCATTAAAAACAATAATATTGACATCTATTTTTAATACATGCTTCAGAACTGACACTTCATACCTTAAATTGATCACCTGATTGGACATTCTAAGTTTTATTCATACAAATAATCCTACAGACTATCTTTTCCCTCATTTGAGACTGCAGTTCAGGAAACAACTCCTCTGTTTCCTTCTCATGACCATGTCTCAGTGAGAGCTTTCTACTTTTACAATTCAGACAATCACTATGCACTGCTGAGGTCGGAGGTAATTATTCTTGTCCTCGAAGACCTTGCAGATTGTTCCATAAAACAAAGCAGAAAATCTTCCAACAGCAAGTTGCTGCCTGAGTCAGTACTTGTAAGCTACCTGCTCAGCCAACTCCAGGCTATCTCACACACTGTTTTTACCAGCAGATTATTCTTTTTTCCGCCCCCACACTTCAATCCCCTGGAGACAGATTTCCCAAGTTGCAATTCACCAGAAGCAACAGATTTCTTCAGCTCAGATACATTGTCTAAAGGCTATGCTTTGAAAAGTTACTTTATTTACCCATTTAACCTAGAGTGGCAAAGAAAATACTGAGCAAAAGCCTCAGAAGAAATTAAGATACTTAGATTATATAATTTAAGTTATTATAGCTGTCATTTAAATGTATAGTATACTTACATATAATAGCTATTATATTTATTTTTAAAAGTGACCTAAAAATGTTTTCAATCTGAAGATTTTCAAGTTTTAGGTTCTACATTTCCCTTCACTATTCACAAGGAGTTTAAAGAGCATCAGTTAAAGTATTCGAAGGCCCCTTGTAAAATAGGTTAAGCAAAGCAAAACATATTTTTAACTCACACTTCATTGCATGTTTCAGAAGTTATCAAGTGGAAATATTAATTTGTGTTTTATTATTAAGAATTTGGGTATTCATAGAATATTTAAGGTTGGAAGGCACCACTGGAGGTCACCCAGTCCAACCTCCCTGCTCAAGCAAGTCACAGAGCAGTACAGGAAATACAGGAAGTAACAAAGAAACTTTAAAAAGTTTGATTGTGAAATCATCATCACAAAAACAAACTTAACCTTCTTTCTAGAAACAATGAAAGTTTTCATTCATTTCATTAAATCTTCATAATAAAGAACAATACCTCAGCATTTATGTATTTGATTTGCAGTAACTGAATTAGCTTTCTGAGTATCATATGGTATTGAGTGAACTAGAAATAGTGATTATAAAATGTGTTAAGCACAGGATTTTATTTAAAAGCACATCACTTAAATTACTAACAGTTCTTAAAGGACAAATTTCATTTAGAGATATGTAACAGTTTGGACTTTGCCAAAATTAGCAACCACCGTGTTTTATCAACAAACATAGTGAAGTATTTATTTAGAAACTATTCAACCCTACCCTTAGGTGCTAAACAGATCACAAAACAAAAATCAGCACAGGATTTTATTTAAAAGCACATCACTTAAATTACTAACAGTTCTTAAAGGACAAATTTCATTTAGAGATATGTAACAGTTTGGACTTTGCCAAAATTAGCAACCACCGTGTTTTATCAACAAACATAGTGAAGTATTTATTTAGAAACTATTCAACCCTACCCTTAGGTGCTAAACAGATCACAAAACAAAAATCACTGATCTTGAAATTCAATTTCAGTAGCAGGAGATTTCCAACAAGAGTTGAAGTTCCAATAAAGCCTAAATTACTTAAAATTATAATCTTAACTTCGTACAAATTAATTCCAAATCTATAATCCCTTCAGTCTTCATCTACTAGTTATGAAAATCAGCATTCAGACACAGGGGGAGTTGTTGGTGGTGAAGGGGCAGTGCTGCTGCCATGAGATGGGGGAAGAACATTATATTTACTTATTGGCATACATTGTTAAAAAACATGTACTTGTCAAATTTATGTGTATCTTAAATTTAAAATCATGCTTACTAGTAACAGGCCTCTCTAAAGACATGAATACATCTTACCTACACAAGAGCTCAGACCACAGGTCACACACTACAGACTGCTACTAACCTCTGTCCCAGAAGTCAGTTGTATGGTTTTTTTAACGGCTAACATCATTATAATCAAGCTTTCCTTCCAGCATAGTCCCTCCCTGCTTTCTAATAGCCCAATTTAGAGACTTCCCCAGCCCAAACTTTATGCTTGAATAGTATGGGGTTTCTTTTCCTTTAGGAAGTGAGGTCAGTTCTTAATACAAGAACTCCCCTTACAGTGTTTGCTGAGCATTACTCAGCACTTCCCTGTAACCCATCCCTTTCCTCCACACCTTTTCAGTTCCAAATGCTGTTGTTACCAGCTTCCAGCTTTTCCTCTTTTTTTGCCAGCAAAATTCACAAGCTATTTTAGAAATTCGCTTGAGGGTGAAGCAAAATTTTTCTATGGCTATGAAGCCACTGTGAACTCTTGGACAAACTGAGTTCCTTTAATCTCTTCTGTAAGATAGGCTTCTTATAGCCAAAAGTCTTCTTATCACCTTCCTACAGGACTACTTTGGCCCACCAACTAGGCAGCCAAAATAGTTTAAAATCCTTCAGTTCAAACAAAAACTGTAAGTGCAAACTCTGGAGGTTGTCTAGGTTTTGCCTGTTTGCTTGGGTGTAGCTAATTCAGTAGCTAGCACATAAAATTCCAAAGACAAAATGCATTTGTTTCACAACCCACATTCAGAAAATATACTGCTACTGATCTCAGAAGAGCCTATATGTACTATCACATATCGGTAATTTCAACAACTGAGTAATAAGACACAGCTTTTCTGAAATTAAAACAGTAAATTAGAGAACACAGCTAATGTAACAATATTCATCCCAGTTCCATGGTAAGTTCTCACTTCTTGCCAGGACAAGAAGCCTAAACTGCACAAGAACACAGTTACAACATGGTTCCACCATAATGACTCACTGTCACTGCAAACTTCAGAATATATCCACTCTTGCCCTTTAAACTCAGTGATCTAGATTGCAATCTTCAGATCAGAAGATGTAAACAAGTACCTGCAGGCAAAAAAAGGAGGATATGTGGAGAGGAGAATGAAACTCCCAATATATTTTTAAATTTATAATCTTTCATAGTCATCCACAGTTAGCTTGCTAAAACTGAACACTGAGCTAATACAGTCTGCCCCACTCCACTAATTTTCAATTTTCCCATAAATGTCTGATCTGTATTTAGCAATCTGAATCCATTGCTCCTAAACACCATGTACAGAAAGCTTCTTATAACAGATGTCTTTCTTCTCATCAATTTTATATGCAGAATTATGGAGGAAAGGAACAAACCACTCTGCTCTTCAGCTCAGAGTTTCTTAGTTTTAAACCAAGATACTTGAATAAACAAAAAAAGTAAACATTCACTTGGCTAATGCTTTCTAAGCTGTGGTTTAACACTTTATAGTTCCAGGTACTTACCCAGCAACTTCCTTCCAGGATATATCACTCAAAGTTCAGTATCAAACATGCACTGTTTAGTGTTATCTAGAAACTTATTTTGTAATCAATTCATATCACTACACAGTTCACAATTTTAAATGTTATCTCAAAACATTTAAAAGTAAACTGTACATTAAAAAGAACTAAATTTACTCCTAGATACTGTGACTCTAGTTGTATAAACTGGGACATTACACCCCCTAGTCATTTTTCCCTGATATCTTGTTATCCTTTAAATATATTTTCAGAAATCTATTTCTTCAGAAAATATTTATGCTCAAATGAGAACTAAAAAGCACTGTTACAGGTCTGACAATGCAATGTGCTTCTCTACAAGAAACCTACTTACATTTTCATGTATATCCAAACCAACAAAACTTAAGAGTATAACAAGGGCAAAGAATATTCTGCAGAAGACAGCCAAAATGTCTAGTATTAAACAAAGAAAGCTGACAAGGCCCTGGAGTTGAGTGGATGTTTTTCAGAGTACCCATTTCTTTGTGCTCTATTTCTCCTCACCTCTGGCTTGGCTACTTATATGCTGAGCTCATCAGGATTGCAATCTTACCTGACTAACTTGCAGTAGTGCTGTAATCTAACAGTTTATCTGATAACTCATCTAAGTCTACTACAGGGAACAGCTGCCTGGACAGCAAGCATCACCCAAGCAGCCAGATACCACCTTCTCTGCTGGAGCATGCACAGAGTTGGCTGGAAGCTGCTGCTGCCAACACTGCTTCCACATGAGAGAGGAGGAGGAGGGCCTGGGGGCACACTCCTGCTCACAGAGCAGGCCAGAACTGATCTTTGCTGATTTCGACGCAATCAATGGGGAAGATGGCAGACAGATGTTGGATTTGTCCCTTAAGTACTCTAACCGCAGTGAGACCATATCTCACTGTCACCACACACAGGCAATGAATCTGCTGATGGAGTCACTCTGCTACAATTTACTTACAAAATCATTGGTGATGAGAAACTTGAAACAAATCCATTTCCTGGATATCTTCATCAGAGCTAAGTATCTTAACTGAAAATCACTGCATATGTTGGAGCAACAGATGTCCTGCAGGTGAAAGCTGCTGAAAAGCAGTTTGCAGAAAAATAAATCACATCCACTGAAAATTAATTTGCACCCTATCCAGAACTGTGTGAGGATCTAATAAACTCTTCAATTACTGAAAACCTGTAGCTATTTTGTGACATAATGAAATTCATGTAAATTTCTGCACTTTCATAAAACTGAAGGGCACTATGGTTCAAAACAATGCAGATCTGACGCTGCAACTGGTATTTATTTATTTATTTATTTTCAAGTCATGTAAGAAAGAAGAAAATCACTGTGAACCACTTCAGCACAATACTAGGAGTGATTAATTAGGGAGTGGCAGAAAGGATGAAACATCAAAAGAAAGTGAACAGTGAAAGTGTAAAAGAAGAAACATGTCTTGCAGAGGAATCTGGCAATCCTGTAATATCAACATTTCCTAAAGAGCCAAGGTTCATGAAGAGAAGCTGAAGCAGCCAAGGAAAGACACTGAAATCTGTAAATTCTTGCAGAGAATGAGAAACCTGGTGAGTTCACTGGACAGAAATATATTGGTCTGAAAGATTAAACTGGGAAGCAGACTCTCACTAGATTGGAAGGAAGTACTGAATAAAATCATGATGAACCCTCTCCCCAGGCAGAGGAAAAACACAGAACACTTCAACTCAGGTGAAAAATTAACTCAATCTGTTGAGCAGAAAGCTATCAGAGAAGAGGAACACAACGTATTAGAGACCAGCAACTGTAACAGAATGATACAGCTGTGTTTGTGTATTAGCAGCTGCAGAAGAGTAGAAGAACATAATGGAGAAGAGAAGCTAAAAGCTGATATAAAATTTTCCAAATGTTAAGAACAGATTTTGTTTGGTTTTGAATCTGTACAAGCCAAAATAAAACTTTCTGTACTTGGAAAGCCAAACTACACTTTCTACTTTAAGCATGCATCTGAAATTTACTGTAGGCATCTGCTGAGAAACAGAAAAAACATCATCAAAAGCTGCAAAGCAATAAGCTTTACAGTAAAAGATATACGCCACTTCTCAACATTACAACTATTTTTAAGTGTTGTGCAATTCCTCCTTCTCTTTTGAAAATCTTGCCCAAGAAAATAAGAAAAGTTTCCTCACTCTCGCATTGCAAATTATTAGATGAAATGCTTTCACTTCACCATAACTGGTAACAAGCAAGATTTTCCCTTAGTTTTGAACAAAAAGGTTTTCTAAAACTGTGCAACAAGTATCCCAAGGTCCTACAGAAAGGTGCATGTACTCTGTGTAAGGTGGTAACACTGTTCTCAGCACAGAGAATGCCAGCACTGACTTAGCAGTTTTGTGCACAAAGCTGCCCATTTGCTCCTTGCTCTCCTTGTTTTTGCTTTGCTGATCAAAGGATTTGCCAAGTTTTTTCTTTACCATTACAAGGCAGGAAAAATGGCTCTCCTCGGAGAGGCCCCTTGTGAAGGTCACAAAGGTTAGCTCCACAAGCCCTGGAGTCTGCTCTGATGCTGGAGTGATTGGCTGGCTTCCCTGCAGTTACCCTGCATTTCCCCTCCTTCACAATAGTGCACTGGTTATGGAAACTAAATATGAAAGAACGTGGTGGGGGAGGAAAGAATTTCTATGGAGACACATTCTAAAACACTCAGAAGTTCTACTTGTTTGAGCAGCCTGGAAATCTAGCATTCTAAAACACTTGATTTCTTTCTGGAAAACTCAAAAATTTCAGCCTGCATTCCCCTCTTAACAAAAACTTGAAAGGAAAAACTCCCCCCAAAGTTTGCTTTTTCTTAACATACAAACAAATACTGGTCTGCCTTGGTCCGAAAAAGATTTTTTTCTTAAGATGTTTATTTGCCCCATCCCTGGATTTAATCAACTGGAATGCACAGGTCACACCATCATAATGAAGAATCAAATGAAGCCAACAAATCAGGAATTCAGATTTGTAGCACCTCCCAGCTCCAGAGTAGTATCACATAAGACATTTTTAAAATCTTGCAGAATATATGGAAGTTTAATTTATAGGCATTATAGTCCAATTACTTTTAGGTCCTAAAATTAAGTAGTGAAGACATCTTAGAATATCCATCAAAACAATCATTGTTTCAGATGCCTGATTAAATACACTCCCCATTTTCTATAAAGTCAAACCTACCAATGCACAGGCAGTCACAACTATTCAAGTTTTTCTGAAGAACAAAAAATTTACCTTGTAATGTATACACTGAAACATCAAGCCACTTAGAAGCATCTACTCCCAGGAAATGGATTCAATGTTGGTCCAAGTAGGGGAAATTAGCATAATTTTGTATATTGAAGAAGGGACTTTTTGTGGCTTCATATTTTGAGGGCATAATTTCATGTAACAATAAATCAAACTCTGATTCTTAGCATTGCTCCAAAAGCTGTCTTAGCAGCCAGAAAGGTTCTTTCTTCTCTATATAACTGTATAACTGTAGGTGTTCTGCCTCCAGTGCCATCACCCATATGTTTGGACAGATGAAGCCAATTAAAACTCAGCCACCAGTGTGTTTGATGCTGAACCCACCTCTGCAGCTGTTTTGAGTTCATTATGTTATCAGGAGTCAAAAGTACTTCCAGAATAGTCAAGTTCTACAGCCCCACTAACTAGGTTTTTCAATCTGTTTAAATAGTCTCCAGATTTAACAATACTCAGTAACAGAGAGGCTCATACTACAGCTTTTTCTGCCTAGGCAGAATTAACAGGCTTCCTCTTCCTAATCAGTTGCCTCTGCTCACAAAACATCAAGGAAAACAAACCCTCTGTACCGGGAGGCAACAATAAATTACTGAGAATGCCAGAATCCTAAGGAAACTAAGATGAAAACAATACATTACTAAAAAGGAATATCGTAGTTCATATAAAAGCATAGAGGTGCAAGTGTGAATTTGACCCAGTTACTTCGATCTGTTCACCTGCAAAAACAATATAACAGAAAGTACAGACACCTCAAGGAGTCTCCAGAACTGCGTCACCTACAAGTCAGGACACAAACACAGGGAAAAGTCCATACAACAGCCTTATCACAATAAAAAAGCAAGAGGGATATACAGGAAAGAGCTGCACTAAATCATTAGTATTTACTGGAGAAACTTTTCAAACAGCACAGAAACACAATACCAAATTCCTTTTTGCAGAGAACTTTTATGACCAACACTTGCCTTTTTTTTACATTTTTTTTAAGCTGGTGTAGTAAAGGCTGCCTGAAAACCTTATCAGACTTCTCAAGCCTCTTTGAGAGTGGCTACAAAGGCCATCATACACCTTCCAAACCCAAGCCCTCCTCCACTCCCATACAAGTTCTGGATACACAATGTATACAGAAAGCACAGATAGTAGACTACCTGAAACATTTACAACACCAACAGATCACTTCTCTTTAAAACCCACCATGACAATAAAACTCAAGAGGAAAAAGAATTGAGTTAAGAGTCTATCATACATGCTCTTTTGCTACTGGGCACATCTTTGACCACCTTGGTATGGGACAAAAATTCTTATCCTTCTGGCTGATGTTGCTATGCAGACAAAAAGCCTCCCATGGTATATGCTGTGGTAACATTAAGGTGTTTCTCCTGGGCCTGCCTTTGTTACTCAGACAAAGGCAAAAATCCTTCCTTATGCCATCACCTACCCAAACCACACTAGAGGGCTCTGCTGATGTAATCACATTTTCTGACAGCTGTTTACATCATGACTACATTAACCCGCTCCTACCTAAGGAATTAAATTCAGTATCTGAAAAAATGCAAAGCACCATCAGCTTACCAGAGCTCCTGTATTCTTACCAACACCACAGATAACAGGAAGGAAAAAACCCCAACCCAAAATACTTTAAATACCCAAAAGTATCAAACCCAACAGCAGATGCTAATAAATTAACAAAACACTCTCCATAAGCACCAGTAAGACCAAGACACCACCCAAACCTGTAACATGGGAAAAGGCTAAAGTTTAGGACTTTGGTTTTGTAAGTTTTTATGTTAAAGGTTCAGATTGCTGTAACACTTTAATGATGACACAACTGGGCCAAGGAATAGATGCACTGTAATCAGCCTCTTCTTTCTGCTCTATGTAACAAAGGAAGAAGGTTCAAGACCACTTTGGAAAGCAACACCCTTCAAAAAGAAATACTCAAAAGATAGAAGAATCTGCCTAGACCACTGGCATGGTGGCCACATGTCATCCTTTTGAATGTACTCAATTTCAGAACTTGAAATATGATTTCCCCCCTAAAAGTCAAAAACACAAATATAATTAAACTGTTTTTAAAGTAAATCCTGCTGGTTGACCACACTGCTCTTATGTGACATTTGTACAACTGTTGGAAATGCAGATGAGAGCCACACTTAAAATCAAGGCCAAAAGCATACACGTTTTGTTTCTAGTAGACTTTTATTCTTAACCAGGATTGTATTTGTTACATTCCACCAAAAATTGTTGAGACTTCTTCTAGAAGGGCAGGGAGGACACAAAGCAAAGCTGGCAACATTTAACATATGTATTTTACAAGAGATTACAAAATTTCACCTTTCCAAATGGGAACCCCATTTACACACATTACAAATACTACTGGAAATCAGGAGTGTCACACTGAAAGCTACTGGAATTTCTGTTGACTATTTTCACAAATGCAAAGAGGAATCTGACCTGGAGTTCATGCTGAAGGAGATCCAACCTGAATAGTTCTCCACCAAATACAAGACTGGGAGAGGGAGTAAAAGGAGGAAAAAAAGGTTCTAAGTCCAAATCCAGAAGACAAAACAAAATCACATCCAGCAATGAAGCCAGGCCTGATGTAAAAGACCAGGATCTACTAAAAACACAAGGTTTACCCCACTCACCACTTGCTGCAGAGAAAAAATCCTTTAGTTTGCCACAATTTTAACATCAGCTCACATCTAAAGGGCAACCAAGTAGTCACTGACCACCATTTGAAAACTACTACCTCAGAGGATGCTCACTTTAGCTTGAAGGATGCTCTATTAAGACAATACCTACAACAATTTACAGAGATTTCTATTTCTTCAAAATGTTATTACTTTTTGCTAGATCAAATTATTAGGTGTCCAGAATGCATTCAAGCTATTGAGAGGCAGGATAGGTTGGAGATTCAGCACTACTCTTAAAGATTCCTGAGTCACAGGGACACAAGGTTCCATTACTACATATGGATAAACGGGAAAAAAATAATCATGTGCCCACGGAAATCAAGAAAACAGACAACACTTTGAGAAAAATCAGTCTTACTTTGATCCAACATTCCCTAAGCACATGGTATTAGCACCTCAAGACAGTCATCAGAAAGATTTGAATTCTTCATGAGTACAGCTGACTAAAAAACCCTGGTAAAGTGGTAGGGGAAATTATGGCCCACTTCCTAAGCTTACATTTGTTATGTGAGAGAGTGCTATTTATAATGTCACATGCTGGAACTTGTTCCCAAGCTAGCTAAACTTACATGCTTAATTGACTCAATAGACAATGCTGCATTGTCAAGACTAATCTCTCCTACAGGCTACAGTTTCTAAACCATGAAAGCTTTGATACATGTTCATTTTTTCAACAGTTTGGAAATTGGAAAACTTCAAAATACACATGCACATACAGACACACAGTATGTGGTGGGGTAGGTACTATATTAACTACCACTAAAATTCACATATCCATGTGCAAACTGAGTCATCAGAAACCCCAAGAATATCAGAGAACATGGGAGTCAGCAGGCTCTATAAGCTCTTATTTCAGACATCCAAGACAGACGGGACTAAGGAAGAAAAAGCCTGGAAACAAGCTCATGTCACCAATATGCACCATGCAATGCATGGAGCAGCAGCTCTCACATCACACTAGATGCTGACTATTATATATTTGTTTCAAGTTACTTTCCAAGAGTAAGGTCTGTTGCTTGGGGTTTTTTTCTAATTAGCTTAAAGTCTGAGAAGTTGACAATTAAGAATCAATTCAAACAAAAATTACCCTGAGTGCTACAGACAGACTGGATTGCCAACTCCTGCAGACTACCCTTTATTCATATTGATGAAAAATACTTTCAGAGAAAAAAAAGCACATTTAGTACGGGAAAAAATCAGAAGATACAAAGTTTTGCACAGTAAACAAGTAATTCAGCACTGAACTGGAACTTAAGTTTTTAAACATTTGCATACCAACTATCAAAATAATTGCTGAATTTTAGTAATTGAAGTGATTCAATTACTATTTATTTGTAACAGCAAACTGGTTCAATCTTTTCTATAATCAGCTTCAGAAAGCTGAATTTTGATATCTTAGGATCCATCAAGCAATCCTGATGTTTTAATATCCCTCCCACCCCCTCTCTCCAAGCTGATGAAAAGAAACACCTTAGAGAACAACACTATTAAATCTCAAAAACTCTTGAACAGCTTTAGGAAAAAATAACAAAGAAGAAAAAATAATTAAACTATGCCTTCCTAAACTATTGCCAGATGTAAGCGATTAGCAGAACTGAAGGCTTCATAAAACCACCAAGCAACTCTGACAAGGGCACTGGAGTTCTTTGAGAAGCTAAAAGTCAATCATGATCAGCTGGTCTAAATGCCTATAAACCACAGAGCTACATACACCTAACAGTTACCAAAATACAGCAACTAAAAGTCAAGATAAACATTAAAGGCATCCATGTAGAGATGTGCATATATTTTTCCGTACAGACTTGCTGTTTAATGAGTTTACCTTTAAAATTCCTATACTTATTATAAAGACAATCGTATTTGAACTCCATTTTTTGTTGCTAGTTTCTTGACAAGAACAATCTTTGCCCTTAAACACAGTTACCAAAATACAGCAACTAAAAGTCAAGATAAACATTAAAGGCATCCATGTAGAGATGTGCATATATTTTTCCGTACAGACTTGCTGTTTAATGAGTTTACCTTTAAAATTCCTATACTTATTATAAAGACAATCGTATTTGAACTCCATTTTTTGTTGCTAGTTTCTTGACAAGAACAATCTTTGCCCTTAAACAGCAATGCTGTAAAGACAG
>NW_008654268.1:21563-25159 GCF_000695815.1 Acanthisitta chloris | reverse complement strand
TTACATGCATGCAACATTTCTTGGATAACATGACAGCATGAATGACATCGCTGACAACAACCTTCTAAAACATAGGAAAGTTAAATTCACAACCATCATGTCTTTCCTCTACAATGCATCTCCTCCTAATTTTCCCATACTAAGAAGCCATCAGGTTTACACTGCAAAAACAATGTGACTCCCTTTAACAACATGCTGAAGGGCATCTGGTCCCATTTGTTTCATTTTTTTCTGATCTTCACAAAAACACTATTATTCATCTCTGCAAAAATTAAAAGAAAAAGACGTAAATAGAAAACTGTTGAATTACTTAAAGCATAAAACATGGACTCCTAAAAGTCAAACCATGTTGGAAAGATGCTCTTTCAATTGCCACAGGGTCTAATGATATTTTGACAAGACTGCAATTATGCTTCTGTTATAAGAACAGATCTTGTTCTCCACGTCTTGCCAGGATAATGCTGCTTTTAATTAATGCTTTTGTTGTGAAGCGTACCCTCAGGCAGTAATAAGTTTTATAATAATTTCAGTATGTAGCACACATTTCCCCACACCATTTATTCAAAATTTCTCATCATTTGGCCTCATAGATAATGCTCAAGCTCTTGCTTCCCAGAAGGCTTCAAAACACGGCTAACCACTGCTGTGCTGAGCAAGACACTGTTAAAACACGTCTTCATATGATTGTTTTCCTCTGCTTCCCTCGAGAAGAAAGAAACATTACATGCCTATCAGACTGGCACAACTACAAGAGAACCAAATTTCCTTTTAAACATCAGTCCCAGTTTGACTTTCAGGAAGCAGCACAAACATCTTTCTTCTTTTTAAGCAGTTGATACACGCTTTTAGTGCTTTATCTTTTAAACAGAGTTGCAACCATTGCCAAAGTGTCATAAGGTGCTGATCTTCAATTACGTTTACCGATCACTAAACCTGGGCTAAACAATACAAGTGCAGCTTCTCTTCTTACAATCCACTGTACAACCTACCTCTCAAATTTGTACAGTCATGCTAAAGGAAGCTTCAAAGCAGAGCTTCAGCAAACAGGCCACTACTGAAGCCATGGAACTATAGACATACATTTATCTGAATCCTGAGACAGTACTGTGTGGGAAACGTTATGAAATCCCTGTAAAGAAAACTAGGCCTCAAATTTAATCTACTCTCAGCCTCTCTCTACCACAAACAGCTGTGAACTAACTGGTTTTTTGTTTAAATGTTATTAATTAATAAACCATGACTGTCTAATTAACTCCACAAGAAGGTAGGAAGTTTCAAACTAATTCCTATATGCCAATTAAAATTGGCTTTACAATGTGTTTGGATACATTGCATTGACTTTGAAATGTAAAGTCAATATACAAGCTGCTGCCTTTAGAGACTGCATGGACTCATTTTTATCTGTCACATCTTCTCTGGCCATTTTCAAGAAAAGAAATTAAAATTTTAATCTCATTTCCATTGAAGTATTCAAACTGTATGCTTTTCCTTCTTAAAGTTGTCTCTATATTTTAGTAGACATAGTCCTCCAAAGCTCAATCACCAAAAGCAATAGTATGTTCATACTTTCAACAGAGAGGAGTCAATGTTAAACATTATTTCCATTTATTTTCTATTACTTTTTTATTTCTCTAATATAGCAAATCCATGTCTGATCTTTCACAGAAATTAATTTCAGAATCCTGTCCCCATTTCATGCAGAAACAATCTTCAGTTTCTCCTGCATGGTCTTTGCATGACTTCACTGAAAGTAAACATTTAAATAGACCATTATTTGGTAGGAATAAATCTACATATTGTCAACAGCAAAATTAATAGATTACATTATCTGGCCTTTATCAAGAAGGTCAAACTAGTGACAGTCACCTCTACTGTTTCCAAATTCTCTGGCTGTAGCTGGAAAGTGCATCCATAGAAGGGCATCATTTGAATTTTTTAGCCAGGTTGGATTTGTTTGTGTAGTCTAAAATCTGATGAACTAGTAAAATAATAGCAGGTTGATCTCCAGTTTGTGTGATTGTGATTTGCAAAAGCAACCAGTAAGTGTTCCAAGACTTGCAACGTCACAAAAATTTAAATAACTCAATAAACGTAAGATCACTCACACACAGAAACAAACAATGGAATTGTGATTATGTAATTATTTTTAGAATCAAACCTACCACAACTGCTGACATATTTGTCCAGAAAATAACTACTGATGGACTTAACCAGACGACAAACCCAAATGAAAAATAAACTGTCAGGCTGTCTTTATAAGTGGGTGAATTGCCACAATCAATAGAAACCCACTGGTTGTCTCTGACCAGCATGCTATAAGCATCGATTAAAGAAATTCTCCTTTTGACCCTTCCCTTTTTCTTTCAGAGAAAGCCCTTATCACATTACTCCATTCCCAATACGTTGCTTGGAATGAAGCAAAACAGAATTTGGATTCACCAAACAGAAGCGGACTGAATAAAGAGTTAAAATACTAGATTTCTGGCAATCAATCTTCATACAATTAATACCAAATCATTCACTAAAAAAGGCAGTATTCAGTCTCTAAAAACGTGTACATTAGTTTCAGTTAACCATACAAATCAAAAAGCTTGCATCCTGAAACAGAGAAGCATTAAAAGAGGAAATGAAAGTCATTAATTTTTACTGTCTCTCTCCTGTTGTTACGGGGTGACAATACCATCAATGGCATATCTAATGCTACTAGAAAGAAAAAATACTTCACAACCAAAGTATTAAAAAAGCGCATGACTCACAACTGAGATTTCCTCCTTCTCTTTCTGATTTTGTCTCACTGGCTAAGCTGCCTAGTTATTCTGTAAAGACTATTAAAAACCACACACAATAATACAAATACAAAAAATTGCAGAATCAGAGCTACCACCTTTAGATCTCAGGCACACATGATTATTTCTGCTTTGAAAGAACAGAAATTCATGCTATATAAAGTCCTGGACTGAATTTACACAAAATACCTAACACTGCTATACTTTTTCATTCCAAGGATGCATCAATTATTGAAATTCTGTACTGAACACCGAAAATTTTAATGGCATTTATTTCTTAAAACATGTTTGTCTGCTATGATTCTGACTCCTGATTGAAATAAAATTGTGTATCTGATTATATACATATGGGTGAATAAAAGGTCCACAGACAAGCTGAATACATCTTTCTGTAATGAATACAGACACTGAAACTATTTGCTCTATCATCATATAGTAGGACAGTTAATTAAAGCATTCAAAGTTTACTTTAGTTTTACACAGCACAGCAGTCAAACCAAGCTGGTCAACTGGAAGAGCAAGTCATAAATCAAAAAGGAGCAGTGCGCAGCAAAGAACAACTTCATTTTTTCATTTTGATGTTTGAGATGAACCACAGCTGCAGTAACTATTTACATAAGGAACAAGGAAGAAGAGATTTTAAAAAAGCATTTAACTTTGGAAAATTCCTAAAATATTACCATTTACTCACTTTCAAATGTTTAGTATAATACCTGAAGGCAGAGAATGGCACAGGCTTGAATTCTTTGTTACTATCAGTTCCTCCAAGAGTAAACCATGACAAATTCCTTTAGTAGCAGACCTGTACCT
>NW_008654268.1:13852-21548 GCF_000695815.1 Acanthisitta chloris | reverse complement strand
CTACATCAATTCCTGTTGGTCAGACACCCAGTACTCTTCATTACCCCTGCTTTGCCTATGGCAAACAAAACAGCCACCTGCATTTTCCAAGAAAAAAACCCACAGCAAAACCCAAGCCTATCTCTCCTCTCAGGCTTCCATATGAAATCTGACTTTACTGTAGGACATGTACATGTACTTTACATGTGGGACATGTAGCAGTAGCAAGCTAATTTTGTCACTAAAAAGCATAACACACTGTATTGTACAGGCATACAATTATCCTTTCAAACTGTCATTACTATTTAAAACTAAGCTAAATCATTACCTGTTTTATTGCTCTTGCTGAATGACTTTTCTTCAACACAAGGTAGTAATGAAGAAATGTCAATTCTGCACTGTTTTTCAGTTCCTTTCTATTTCAGTCTACCTCTAAGCCCTCCCTCACGTTACCTGCTCTATGAATTTGTACTTTGTCCTGCTCTTCAATTTTGCTGGTAGCTGTGCTTCAAGAACTTTCAAAATGTTCAACAACAACAAAACTGCCTAAAAAAAACCAACCAGAAAACAAGAGCAGGGTGTGGGTTACAGTTACGAACAAAATTTTGTGTTAACTCTTCTTAATAAAGCTTTCACTTTCTGTGATTTATTCTACTGATGCAGACCATCAGAACAGCTGAGGCTTTTGCTTGCACAAGGATACTTAAAAGCTTTTGAGAACAGAAAATACTCATTCTGATTTTACCTGGACCAGGAGCAGTCAAGAGTTGCAACAGACCTACTACTGTGTAAGTAGTTGTGCTGTGTAAGTACAACAGTTTCAGTGTTAAATATCCCTTGTAAAACTAGAACAACTCAGAATATTTATCAATACCCCAGTTTAGATCTAAACCACTCTGCTTTTCCCCCCCTTCCATTTTATTTTTAGCATGCTTTCATCAAATTATTAATTAGTATAGCTTCGTGTCAACAGGGCAGCTATCCCAGTGGGAGCCTGTCATAGACCACCCAACCAGGATGAAGAGGCAGATGATATAATCTATAAGCAGCTGGGATAAGTCTCACCATCACTAGCCCTTGTTCTCATGTGGGACTTACTAACCAGATGTCTGATGAAAATACAACATAGCAGAGAGGAAACAGACCAGGAGGTTCCTGGAGTGTGTGGAAGAGACTTTCCTGACACAGCTGGCAAAGGAGCCAGCTAGGGAAGGCACCCTGCTGGACCTGCTGTTTGTGAACAGAGAAGGTCTGGTGGGTGGCATGATGGTTGGAGGCCATCCTGGGCACAGCATTCACAAAATGACAGTTTTCAATTCTCAGAAGAGTAAGGAGAGGCATCAGCACAACTGCCACTTTGGACCTAGAAAAGGCAAGCTTTGGCATGTTAGGAGCCCGGTTGACAAAGTCCCTTGGGAAGCAGTCCCACAGGGCAAAAGAGTGCAGGAAGGCTAGACATTCTTCAGGGAGGAAATCTGAAAGGAGCAGACACAGGCCAACCCCATGTGGTAAAAAGACAAGCTGTCAGGAAAGACCTGCCTGGCTGAACAGAGAGATCCAGCCAGAAGTCATGATAAAAAGGTGAGTATAAGACCTGTGGAAGAAGAGGCAGGCAACTCAAGAGAACTATAAGGATGTTGTGGGGTTATGCAGGGAGAAAATTAGGACCAAAGCCCAACAAGAACTTAACTTGGCTACTGCTGCTAAAGACAGTAAAAAAATTATTTCTATAAATGCATCAGCAACAAAAGAAGGGCTACGGAGAATCTCCATCCTCCACTGAAAATAGGGACAAGCATAGTAGCAAAGGATGAGGAAAAGGCTGAGTTACTTTAATGCCTTCTTTGCCTCAGGTACTTGTAATAATAAGATCACCCTAAGTAGGTGCTGGCCAACAGTAGCTGAACATGACCCACTGTGGTGATGCACCCACTCTTGGCAGCAGTGTGTCCAGGTGGACAAGAAGGCCAATGGCATCCTGGCGTATATCAGCAATAGTGTGCCAACAGGACTAGGGCAATGATCATCCCCCTGTACTCGGCACCGGCGAGGCTGCACCTTGAATCCTGTGTTCAGTTTTGGGCCTCTCACTACAAGAAAGACACTGAGGTGCTAGAGTGTGTCCAGAGAAGGCAAAAGAGCTGGGAAAGAGGATGGAGTACAAGTCCTATCAGGAGAGGCTGAGGAATCTGGGGTTTTACCGTGGAGAAAAGGGAGGCTTGGGGGAGACCTTCCCACTCTTTACAACTACTTGAAAGGAGGCTGTAGTCAGGTGGGAGTCAGTCTCTTCTCCCAGGTAACAAGTGCCAAGACAAGAGGAAATGGCCTCAAGTTGTGTCAGGGGAAGTCCGGATTGGATATTAAGAAAAAATCTGCTCACTGGAAGTGTTGTCAAGCACTGACATAGGCTGCTCAGGGAAGTGGTGGAGTCACCACCCCTGGAGGTATTTAAAAGACACGTAGACGTGACACTCTGGGACGCAGTCAACACGGTGGTGTCACGTTAGCAGTTGGACTCAATGGCCTTAGAGGTCCTTCCCAACTTAAATGACTCCATGATTAACAGTCACTCATAGGTGAGTCATTAGTTGAGCTCAGTATGTTTTCTCTTACAGTAAATTTCTAATACCAGGTGCACAAAATTCACATTGTCAATAAACTAAAATTAATATAATACCTCATTAAAAGTTAACTACACTAAAATAATGACTTTGTGCAGATTTTAGACTCTGTTAAAAGCTTGAACAGGCCAAAACTCTGTTGAGTGCTTGTAGGCTTAAAAATTAAACACTTACATGCAGTGACAAAAAGCTGTGTTCCTCCTAACACTCCTCCCAAAATGCACAGTATTTCAGATCTTCCAGTTAGCTAGAGGTTTTTCACTCTGATAAATTACAAGGAAACAGAAGACTCTATATAAAGGCAATAAAATTTTATTTCAGAACACCTTGATTAGCATATTATCTACGATAGCATAACACATCATACAGGCTAACAGCTCAGCTCAGTGCTCAAGTTTTTTGATTAAAAAAAAAAACCACCTCAAAACCACAAACGAAAAAAAATCCAACCACAAAACCACCAGATACACACACCCCCCCCCCACCTTGCTGGTTTCAGCTGAATTTAGTTCATGTATCAGATCTGTAACTGCAACAAAGCCAAGTTTATGCATATTGCTAAACTAAAACCGAGCTCAGACCCCAATTTATCAGCTACAGAATGCACACTGGGTCACAGTCAAATATAATACTTATCAAGCATTAAAGTATGTCTTCTTTTCTGTGTTGTGTTTTTGGTTGTTTTTAGCTGCCAGTCCTAAGTAACTAAGATGTGTATTAGTGGGATTGGAAGAACCATTGTGTCACTCTAGTCCAGTTTCTATGCAACAGGAAGGTGGTAACTCTACACAGATGGCTGCAATAAAACTTCTTCAATTTCAGTTTACAAGCCAGACAAACGCAAATGGTTTTTAATTTTTTTCTCCATATGGCTCATTAAGAACTCCTTTTCCCCATTATGTAGCTTAATACAGACTTCACAAGCAGCAGATAAAATATTGATGTATGGTTTTATTTACTAAAAAGAAACCAAACAAAACCCCCGAACAACCACCAACCCCCTCCGAAATCCCCATCTAAGCCAAAGATGTTACACCAATGTGTCTGTACTATTTGCTCTGTCCCCCACTGATGTACCACACATCCAGAGCAGATGTCAGTTAAGACACCAGAGCAGACCATCATACACCATGTTTCAGGCTAGTCCATTCAATGAAACCTGTGCTTCTATAAACAGCATAAGAATGCAAATTCCACAACAGAAGAAGATGCTGCTCAGATTACCTACAGGAGATAAAACACATGTTTTTGGGTTTTGTTTGGGTTTTTTTGAACCAAGTATCTCAAAATACAATTTTAAGAGTGAAACTTTGCACAATTTTTAAGCTAACTTCTTGAGGGCTGCAGTCAATCAGCTCTCTGAATTTTATATTAAGAATTGCTATATTTGCTGAATGTCACCATAGCTGATATGAAGTGCTTAAAGATGAACTGAAAAACATAAAGGACCTCTTTTCAGGAGGTTCATAATAGAATCCGGATTTAAGAACAACAAGAATAAGTATGTCTTATCACTGGTTTATCCTTGGAATGACTGCGTTCAATACTCAGTGAACTTGTTTGCAACTAGGAACAGACGAATACTGCTTAGAAACTTCACTCAACAATCAGGAAGTATCATTTCAATATAACTTTCAAAAAATATTTATATTGTCTCTCCTGTAAATGTAGGTTTATTGTTCAACTCAGTCATTATAATATTCATTAAAATATTGTTTTGAGTACATTGCAGGGTAAAAGGGAGTTAAAATAGGTATCTGTTAAATCTAAAATATATTTATTGCAGACAATATAAATGGATCAAATCCTGTCTGAAGCTGCCCAGAACAAAGCAATATAGTATCCACCTATTTGTCCACAGAAAATGGTAACCATATGATTTGGAATTGCAGAGAATAGTATTGACAGTAATTGCAAAAAAATTAGCAAATTATACAAAAAAACCCCAACTCCTCTCCCAAAAAGGGATTTTACCCTGAACTAGAACACCACACAACCAACAAGCCCCTCCTCTAAACCCCTAAACCCATTCTGATTGTCCCAAACAGTAAATTAAAACTGGTTTACCGGCTCCAAAATTACATTTGGGTCTACTAGTAAAATATCACTATGAATGCAGAGGGATAAATAAATAGATTCCAATGTCATATGGAAGGACTCCACATGCATCTCTTTAGTGGCATCACTGATTTAAGGCTTAATTAACTCTCAGGGAGCATCTATCTCTACTTCCTCTTCTGAGCATATCCAGTTCATACCATAAATGAAATAAAGCCATCACAGAAAAAACCCTGATACACAGCTTATGACAACTACATAAGGGATTATGCTAGCACAGCTTCAACTACAAAACTCAGGCTGCCTCAAGCAAAGTGTACAAACAAAGCCTGCTTTCACTCTTTGAACCCAATCTAACATCATTATGCTCTGCTGTCTTCCCATGACTTTCCCAGATCCAGGGAATAGAAATAAAGCCATCACAGAAAAAACCCTGATACACAGCTTATGACAACTACATAAGGGATTATGCTAGCACAGCTTCAACTACAAAACTCAGGCTGCCTCAAGCAAAGTGTACAAACAAAGCCTGCTTTCACTCTTTGAACCCAATCTAACATCATTATGCTCTGCTGTCTTCCCATGACTTTCCCAGATCCAGGGAATACCACACTACTGGAATCAGCTGTGAAGTCAGCGCTGTAAGATTTCTTTTCAAAATCAAACTACATTAAAAGTCACATTTTCCCAATGGAACTATGTTTTTCTCTGTTCTATCTACTTCTCTATTCTCTGTTCTATCTTGTTCAGAAACCCATAATTACAGAACACTGAGAACACAAATATGAAGGATGATTTCATACACAAACAGCAATTTCTTCTACTTTGAAGAGGATTCCCTGCTATCATGACTTAACACTCTGCATATTGATAATTTAAGAGACCATGTCATGTGCTAGCTGAAATGTAATTACTGTATCACACATCCGGTACCCTGCCAGAGCTTCATGCAAGTTACAAGAAATTGCTAAATATGATCACAACTCTTGGCAATAACCTAGAAAACCGATACACATCAACCAGGTATTCCAGGAAGGCAAATCCCTGAGCGAGTTACTGAATACATACAAGACTGTAGAGTACAACACAATCATTTAGAGAACTTACTCAATGTAAGATGGTACATGGGATGTCACCACATCAGACTAACCTATGTATATGAAACAAACTGAGAAACTGCAGTAGGTTGACCCTGGCTGGATGCCAGGTGTCCACCAAAGGAGCTCTATCACTCCCCTCCTCAGCTGGGTAGGGAGAGAAAATATATGGAAAAGCTCATGGGTTGAGATAAGGACAGAGAGAGATCGCTCACCAATTACTGTCATGGGCAAAACAGACTTGATGTAAGAGAACTAGTTTAATTTACTGCCAATCAAATCAGAGTGGGATAATGAGAAATAAAAGCAAAACCTAAAAACCACCTTTCCCATACTGCCTGCCTTCTTCCTGAGCTCAACTTCACTCCTGATTTCTCTACTTCCTCCCTGTCAATCCAGCATCACAGGGGGATGGGGGAGGCTGCAGTCAGCTCATCGCACATCATCTCAGCTGTTCCTTCCTCCTCAGGGGAAGGACTCCTCACACTCTTGCCCTGCTCTAACATGGGGTCTCTCCCGTAAGACACAGTCCTCCACTAACTGATCCAAACTGAGTCCTTCCCATAGGTGGCGGTTCTTTATGAACTGCTCCAGTGTGGGTCCCTCCCACTGGGTGCAGTCCTTCAGGAACAGGCTGCTCCAGTGTGGGCTTCTCTCTCCACAGAACCACAGGTCCTAGCAGGAACCTGCCCCGGTGCAGGCTTCCCATGGGGTCACACCCTCCTTTGGGCACCTCCCTGCTCCAGCATGGGGTCCTGCAGGATCTGCATGTGGGTCTCTACTCTTCTGTGGTCCTCCCTCGGCTGCAGAGGGACAGCTGCCTCACCACGGTCTACACCACAGGCTGCAGGGTAATCTCTGCTCCAGGGCCTGGAGCACATCCTTCCCCTCCTTTTTGTCTGACCTTGGTGTCTGCATAGTCGTTTCTCTCACATATTTTCACTCCTCTCTCCAGCTACTACTGTTCTGCACCAGTTTATTCCCCTCTTCTTAAATACATTATCCCAGAGGCACAACCATCACTGATAGGCTCAGCCTTGGCCAGTGGTAGGTCTGTCTTGAAACTGACTGGCATTCGCTCAGACAGACATAGAGGAAGATTCTAGGAACTTCTCACAGAAGACACCCCCTGCTACCAAAACCTTGCCACACAAACCCAACAGAGCAAGCTGCTTAACTGCTCCTTTTTTTTTTTATCCTAAGAAAATCCTACCTAAAGCATGACATTTCTTTTTTTTTTTTTTTTTTTTTGCTAGTAGAAAAACTTCAGCCCATCTACAAAATCACTAGTTGCAAGCTGTCCCTCAGAAACTACACAAGATATTTTGTGCTGCTGCAGAGGAGCCAGCTTCTGAAGGAGCATATTAACAGGAGGAAGGGAGGGTGTGGTATCTCCATCCCCAGAGGTTTTCCAGACTTGACTAAACAGTCACTTCTGACCTGATTGCGCTTTAGCACCATTTGTACTTTCAGAAGAAGACTGGATGGATCTTACTTAGCCTTCACTAAGTACTAGGTTGGCTAGATAATACAGACACCAATGGCTGTGTTTGTGAACTTGAGAGGGAGAGGTTTGGAAGGGAATAAAAACCATGTCTAGATCACCTGGTAAATTCATGGCTCTTTGAACTTCCAGTCCTAACAATCCTGAAGCGCCTATGCAGAATTAACCTCCACTGGTGAGAGAAGAAAGCCTCCACTGAGCTAACCTCTTAAGTGTTTGAATTTCAGACTCAGACACCTGTCTCTTATTATCCATTTACTGATTGCCACATTTGAAACTATATTCGGTATCACAAAATCAGTTACAGCTGGTTGACAATCATTCAAAAAAATTACAAATCTGCAGAGCCAAATGCTTTTATTTTGGTTACTGAACTGTTGTGATGTGTAGACATACTCCATGACACAGAAAAATATGGCGTAAGCATCTGGTATGCA
>NW_008654268.1:7522-13829 GCF_000695815.1 Acanthisitta chloris | reverse complement strand
AATGATTTTGTAACAAAACTCAGAAGTAGTATATGAAATGACAGTTCCAAAACAAGGTTGAGATTGACATTCATTCAGCATTGCTGGAACTGAGTGTATGAAGAAACATAAGCCATCTTCCAAACATGCTGGCATTGTTTTCTTCTCTAATCATATATTCATTCAATTAAAACCCTACATACTTGTGTATTATCATCCACAAGGTATTTTATTCTAGAAATTAATCTCGCTTGGAATTTTTTAAAGCACATACACATCATTTTATCAGACCAGCATACTTCTGTTTTGTTGAAGCAGCTCCCAAATACAAGCCTTAAGCAAGTGCAGATGATATTTCCTTTTCAAGGTGAATGCACCAACAGAAGTATTTGCATTCCAAAGTTCATAGAGAAGGCTCAACTTCTGGAGACACAGTAATCATAGTAGGCACTAAGTTCCAGAAACCAAGACTACAAGATCTGATTAGGAACAGCAAGTATTGTTAGTTTTGACAAAAACAAACAAACAAAAGGCAGGATGAGGATAGGTCCTGATATGACATGAACAAAGGGTTACCAGTAAGAAATTAAAAACAAGCAAACACAGACACCACGAGGAGGGAGGAATCGGCAGCTTCTGCACCAGAGACAGGACTCTGGTCATCTTCCACAGGGGCCTATACACTAGGATCCATCCAAGCAAAAAGAGCAGCAGCATCACAGAGTTTCCTAATGACACAAATTTACTCTTAGTCAACAGCTAATTGCAAAGAACTGAAGAAGATAAAATAAAGGTATATAGTGTAAAAGGACAAGCAGCAGAAAGAATAAGTTTAATATTTTTTAGATGAAAGGTTCAAAATGGTGAATACTGTAAAACATTCCTAACTTTTCATTTGAAAAATAACAAAAATTGGAAAATGTTTACAGAAAGGTTGCAGGGATAAGTGAAAAAATCTTCTATCCCAGGAAGAAACAGCAGGTTAGGACTCTTCAAGTTTCAAAAGAAGGAATTTCCAGAGGAAAAGATACCAATCTTGAGCAGAACAAATAAGCATCAACTATTCACTGTCACTTCCAAAATAAGAGCTGGGCACCAGTGAATGCAGCTGATGGGAGCCAAGCTTAGAACAGATTGAAGGCATTTCTTCATGCAGTGGATAGACGACCAGTGAGACTTCCTTGCCAAAACATGCAGCAGATGCTAAAAGTTTCTATGGCCTCAAGGGGAGAAAGCACAAGTCTTGGAGGACATCTGGAAGCTGGCAGAGTTCTTGGAGAAGAGTATCACATATGCTTGACCTGTTCTTATTCTTTCTAAGAAATTTGCTCATAACCACTACTAGCAACAAGATACTGATCTGGACATATGTGCAGATCCTGGCAAAGCAAGAAACATCAATACCAGAATCTCCTGTATTTCAACTAAGTTCCATACAAACACGTATGCAGGTTTGCATGCACAAACCAAGAGCTCAGTGGTTTCTTGTGATGATAAAAGACTTCTTCCCATAAACTGATTTACATAAAATTCATCCATTACAAAAGCCAGCAATTTTCACTTTATTGCAACTCCCTCAACTACTTGGTAAGTTAGCTGTTACCCTGGCTTAGAAACCACTTAAAATCCTCTCTTTTAGGTTTCACAGAGCAAGCATTTGAGGCCATTTTAAAAGGGCAAAACTTGGCACAGATCAAAATCTACACTCCTACTCCAAGAGGACTGCAGAGTGAAGGGCTCAAGTAAAGTTCACACACAATCTCTGAGTTGCTCACCATCACATGGTAAACAGTATTCAAACTGTAGCCCTCAGCGGAAGCCACACAAATAGTTGCACCAGAAGAAAAACAAAAGTATCCTTCTCCTGCTTCCGCTCTCCCTATTCCAATGCAACCTTAAAATTAAAAGTTGGAAAATGGGTACCACAACTATGAAGTGGAATTAAGGTTCATTTTTCTGGAGTCATTACCACATAGAACTGAAACTTGTTTTATTAAGAAAACAATGAACTGTCCAAGTTCCTCAACAAATTCCTATCAATACAAATCTGGTCATGACAGGACCCATCTGAGAGAATAATAAAAATGGGGGCAAATTTGAATTGCAAACTATTTTTAAAACGCATGTAATTAGGACTTCCTTTGACCTTGTTGACAAGGATGCTAAAATGTTAATTCTTAACTAACTCTTTATGCTAAGGCCTGTTTCACATTTTCTCTTCCTTATGCCTAACCAAAGCCTAAATTATCAGGATATTGTGAAATATCGAATACTTTTTTCCAGTTATTAGTCATTACAGTAAAAAAAACCAACAACAAACCAAAACTGAGACAAAAAAAAAATCAAGACAAACCCAAACCCCCAACAAGGATAAATACTAACAATTGTCCTAATACTACAAAGTTCCTGTCCTCTGTTACCTAATAATTATTTGGTTCCAGTATTCTAGGTCTGCTTTGAATAGTTTAGGAACCAGAATCTCATAAAAAGTGAAAATCTGAAACACCAATTATGAATGGGAACACTTACTTCAGTCCAAATGTTAAACTCATTAGCCTTAAGAATTTAAGTGATATATACAGACAGAAATTAATTGTTCATGTGTTTAAGGACGGAAGGTAGGAAAATGAAACACAGCTCCACACTGATGACAACATACATATAATTATGTCAATAGCAGCATAGCAAAAACCTCTCAGCAATCTATCATACACAAGCTAGAACACAGGCAGTTTTAACTTAGTCAGCCTCATATGTACAAAGCTCTGTAATCATGGAATGTGCTATTAACTGTTTTCACTGAAGACTGGAAGTATTTAAAATATTTTATTGCTAAATGAATATAATTGATCCTGGCCCAAAGACCATTGCAGAAGTCAATGGACACCTAAACTCCAGTTAAAGTACCTATTTTCTACAAACATGTTTCTCATATATATACAAAAACAGCCTATAAAGTTGGGCACAGAAGACCCTTCCAAGTTCTTTCACCTTTCCTTTCTACCAGACTTTTATACATTAGACTACACCTTTTTAAGTACATATCACTTCATATCCTTAACTCCTGCAAACCTGGCTGCTCTGGCAATGACAAAGGATTTGTAAATGAAAATCATTACTGAAATGTGTGTTCATTGGACATTTAGCACTACCAACTTTATTATCTATAACATCAGCACAGCTAGCAAACACGAGAAGAAATTTCTCTTTTACTCAATTTCTCATTATTCTAAATAGACTACATAAAAAGTTGGAATCAAAGTAATTGCAGAGGACTTGCCAACCAAGGTTTTCAAATAAGTATAGCAAATTACAAAATAAATAACTGAGAAGTGAGATCTGATAACAAAATATACCTGTGAGTTGCATTTATTTATTGTACTGAAACAATTCCATGTTGCTTATACAACCTATTCCTGCTTTCTTTCAGATGCTTTATCTGGTCATAGATGTCTAATTTTACAACACATCCAGAAAAGGCAAAATGTTTACTTTGCATTTGAGTTGCAACAGGTGATCAGTAAGGGAGAAGTATCCTTAAAGTAGTAACACTACTTCAACAAATCTGTGTAGTGCAGACAGACTTTCAACTAAGTTCTTGATGAATAAGAACTCACAGGAGATAAACTACCAATAGTAAATGACCTTTACTTGACTTTCCTATAAAACAGTTCAGCAGAAAAAAAAATGGATTCACAATGTTAACGTAATAATCAGTAACTAACCACTAACACTGATCTCAGTTACCAAACCACATGACAGAGACTCAACAAAAGAGATCTGCTCTTTCACTATGACGCAACAAAGTCTCACTAGCGAAATTAAAGCAAAGTCCAAGACTGTTTTCAAGACAGCTTTGTTTCCTTAGCAACTGGCATGACTGACAGGCAGTATACTGGTAAAAGTCTTACTTTACAAGGCAGCTTTATATTATTAGCTTGACTTAACCAGCAATTTAAAAACCCTGGCTATACTTGCCTGAAACCCAGCCTGAAGTAACTTAGTTAAAAGCCAAATAAAACGCTAGCAGAGTGAATCTCAGAAAACAGACTCCAAGAAGCACTTCAGGAGGCCATGAAACAGTGACACAGCTTAGTCACGCCTTTCAAAAACTTCAAAAAATAGCTATGAGGTACCATTCTCATATTAAAGACAAATTTCCTCCATGCTGCAGATTCCTATTTAAATGCTTAACAAAAAACACGCTTCACTTGGTAAATTTACCAATAGACACATCAAAATGAGGCTTAGTGTGACAGTACGTCCAGCCAGCACATGGCATCTATCTGTTAACATTCCAATACACAGTCTTCTCCCAAGAATTTTGTTTTCCATTATGCTAACCCCCAGGCTGCCAAATTTGCCCTACAGACAATTCTGTCTTTCTCTTGGGTCAATTACATGGTACCCTGACCATGTCCAAGGGGCACCCGGGAGAGGACTGCTACTCATAGAAATCTCCTGTAAATTTTCTCCATTCAGCCAAGTGAAATTTTCTTTAGAATTTACATGAGAAACTGAGTCATGTAAGTATCAGCATTTACATAATCATGCACAGCTGGGAGGGAGAAAAAAACACTCCTTAAAAATGGAAACAATGTTCACTCAAATAGTGAAAGATAGTGAGTTTCACCTTTAAAGAGTTTTATTGCATAGCTATATGTGAACTGTACAAACAATAAATGCAAACATGTTTGAATTTATGAAAACACAAGGGCACAAATTAATAGGAGAACTGAGTAGCTATCAGTTTCAAAAGGTTAAACTAAATCTAATTACATCATCTGAATTTGTTCCCAGCTATGAAGATAAACACATGCAGTGGTTTGGCCACATATAAAAAGACGACAAACATCCCTAGTTTTGGCTGACGGCTCCCTATTGCTGTTTACCTCATTTTTGTTTATTTCTTTGGTTGGCTGCAGGGAGGAGGTGTCTAGTCTTAATCAAGAGCCTGAAAGAAATTGCTTGTAACTCAGACTAGTTTTAACAGCAAATCTTGTACCTCAACCCTGAGTGACACATCTTGCTCTCCTGGCATCATGCTTATATCTGATACATGAAAATGTTTCTTTGAGAGCAAAGTAGGAATTCTGCTCTAATTTTACATGCAACACAATTTAGGTTCCGCAGTTAAATCCTTCAGCAATCCCAGTGCTAATAAGTTACTTCTCCGAGAGTCTAGTCTAAAAATGGATGAACTGAGTGAAAAATCCACTTTGCTTGCCGTGTCAGCTTCTACAAATTTGCAGCCATTGTGCCACAACTGCAGAGGGAAACTGAACAAACTATAAATGGAGGCTTTATGTTTGGAATTTTAAAGCTAGTGGGGTTTTTTTCATTTCCATAAGGGGAAAGATAAGACAGTAAGAGATGAATCTTGTAAAAGTGGGTATGATTTTACCCACATGCGCCACTGATCAGTTCACTTGCATTTACCCATTATGAGTTTTTTGCAATAAAAATGGTGGGGTAGTACCCGTCTTGCTTTCATGGGAACTTTCAAATTAACATCCTTTTATTATTTTACAGCTTTCTATCAAGTAGGAATTTCCATTATGTGACTGATGGGTTACAGATTACCCTACACTACAAACCAGATGACTACTAAAAAGGCCCAGAATTACAATTCTTTGCTGTCTTCAAAACACAGAAGAAAGGCAAAATAGCCCAGAAGACGCTTCTCTTGATTTATATCAAATTCTTGTTTGCCTTTAGATTTAAAGAACTGAGAAAACAGGAGTGGTTCCATAACAGTGCAATTGCACCCATGGAGCTTGATGATACTGTTTTTAACTAAATAAAACCTTACAAAAATCTTAACTGAGCAGATAGCAGAAGCATCTTTTTTAAACATGAAGTTCTGATTAAACTGTATCAGAAGATTCTTCTTACTATCAGACAGACTCTAAGGATTTCTCATTATAAAGACTAGTTAATAAAGATCTCAGTCACAATTACAGCTTTCAACATCATACAAAGTTTTTAGAACACAGTAAGACAAAAATGATCTCAAATTTCATTCAGGAGATAGGAGAGCATTGCTATATAACACTATAAGGTATTTAAAGCATATAAATCACACCAGAGCTCTTCAGAGAGAAACCAGCAGTAATTTTGATCAATTCCTTTAGGGAAGTGGAAAGGTTAAGTTTTATACGTTCATTACTTGAAATGAACACTGCATTAATACAACCTTGTTTTCCTGAGTTTGCCATTGCTCACTCTCTCCATTGCATGTATGTTCAGATCCTGTTTAGATTTGTAAGAATTCTATTCACATTATACTTTCTACAGCTGGTGCACACTCCCCCGCTACAAGATTTGA
>NW_008654268.1:5918-7491 GCF_000695815.1 Acanthisitta chloris | reverse complement strand
GGAAAGATTTCAATAAGCACCAAATTAGATGCTAAAAAGCACATAGATTATTTTTATGAGAGATATAGTGAAAGACAAAACCTGCGGGAAGAAGAAAGGTAGAGCTCAACAGCTATTTTTTTAAACAGAGATTATTTAATTATTAATTTTCAACTAACTGCCACAGATCCTGTATTTCCCTTTCTATTTTCTTCCGAAGATCATAAATGTCAATATGCTTATAAATAAAAGAAAAATGCATTAGTGAAAAACCACAGGGCATGTTTTTGGTTTACCTGATATCACATCTATTAAACCTTTCCGGGAACAGTCTTATAAAATCACCTTGTATGGCAGGGTATTGAATGCATGGATATCGTAGTTTGCAATTTTTCTTAAGCAAAACAAAGCCAAACACAAGCAAAGCACTGTGTGCCATTGCTTTCACTGATACCCACCAACTAAGCTGGCGACAAGTTCTCTAAATTCAGAGGACTGAGTATGTACTTTCAGCCTACTCCCTACAGCCTCAGTGCTAACACAAACAAGACACCTCTGCCCTTATTCTTCCTTGGCCCTTTCAAAGATAGAGAAATCCTTAGTACAACTGCAAATTCAAAATAGTTTTCTATTGTTCTTTCACAGGACTCTTTAAAGTAAGAGGCATAAGGAAAGATATACCCTTGGTAGTACTATGACTGTCTTCCAAGAAAAAAAAACCCTCACATTGTCAAAAACATACCACAGTAAGGGTTACTTTGAAAGTTTTAACTAATATTTCCCTCCAGCTACATTCCAATACTGAGTGTCCATTTTCCCCTGCACAAATTTCATGATTTTTTTTCTAGATCTTTGCGCCCGTATTTTCTTGAAGTCAAATAATCAATATAAAAATGCAACTAATCTGACATATTACAAATAAAATTTAGCAAACAGATCTTTAAGTGCATTTTAGTACAAAAAGCATGAAAAAGGGGACAAACCCATCAAAGGCAGTAGTTGCAGTTTTGGTTTCCAACAATACTGCCATTTTATTGACCAACAAGCCTGAACTATAGAACTATAAACACACAAATAAGCACTCACATCGACCAATGATTCTGAACATGCATTTCCCTCAATGAATTAAGGTATTCAATAAAACATACAACCATGACTGCAGTTTTTCCAATAAAAATCTTCTGCCCTTGAAGGCTAAGATTACTTTGGCAGGTTGGGGAGGAGGAAGGGAGCAGGAGCAGATGATACTGGTGTAGTGGGTGGTACCAGTCAGGGAAAATGGGAGATGCAAGAGAAATTTAATAACATCACCAAATATTCTTCATGTGTAACATAAGGGAAATTAAAAAAAAAAAAAAACAATTAAAAAAAGCATAGCAACAAACTTCCCTGTTGTCTTAAAATGATTAGGTTTCATAATACCCAAAGCCATACCTCTGTATGGAGCACATAAGAGATGTGTAACAGCAATCTATTTTTAAGGTTTCTGCCAGATGGGTAAACACCTCAAACACACCCACAGATACTAATGAAAACCACCTTGGCCTCCTTCAGGAAGTCATTCAACACTTCACAGAAAAAAATAGGAAGTTGT
>NW_008654268.1:0-5867 GCF_000695815.1 Acanthisitta chloris | reverse complement strand
TTGCTGGACAATCAGTTAACTTTTCCTCACAGTACAACAGGAGAAGGGGCATTACAAGAATTTTGTAAGAATTAAAAGCATAACTCTAAATTAAAACGATACAAGAGTCATTCTAAAATTGAGCAAAACTTATTTTTTCTTTCTGCAAGTTGTTGCCTGCTACTCCCATGGCATATTATCTTTTGCCTAGAGAGCGATCCCCTATCTTTCTCCATAGTTCACCGAAATGTCAACCAGCAGCTGGCTAACAGGAAGCGGTTAAAAAGCAATGCAATTGACATCACCACACAAACCAAGCACGGCTTTTACTGCATGCTTAAGAATGGGCTAAAGCCTGCTGCACGGCAGTGCTGAGATGACTCAGATGTGACCACTTACTAATCAGGCAAGTCTTAACTTATAAGTTCTATTTAAGCAGCAGTATCAGTAAAAAATAGTAGAAGTTTTACCAGCTGTACAGTAAGCATGTCTTAACTCACTGCTCAAAATCATCTGAGTTTTCACCGATGGAAAATTATACCCAACAGTCCTACTAGCAACAATGAGATGAACACTAATGAGTGGAACTCTGGCAAATCACATGTTGGGCATTCATACATAAGAGGGTCTATTCATCTAGATGACAGACTAATTCACAAGAATAGTTCTGGCTGAGACCCTACACTACCACCCTAACTCTCTTTCAATATGTATAGATACGTGGGGTGTGTATATAAAATATCTGGCCAAGTAATTATGTGTATGAATCTATCTATATATATATGTACACACAGATGACTATTTTCTCTCCCACATACATTATTTTCATTTCTTTGCACAAACTACTATGCTTGCAGTGCTTGACCCATTGATTAGTGGAAGTGACTGCAATTCCAGAGCGTATTAAGTACGGTACTCAATTTCATATTATTGTGTTTGCACTGTAGTATATGATGATAACTATAACCATAAGGCCTACTAACATCTGGAAAAAATCTAATATTGTTACCTATTCTGCAAAGATATTTCTAAAGCCTGATTACCAGACTGTTCATGGAGTGGCTACAGAACAGAGCAAGTGGAAACAAAGAGCAATGCAGCCAAAAGAAAAAAAAAAAAAAAAAAAAGCTGAACTCTTGGAAAAGCCAGCAAAAATCTGCCTATAGTAGAAGGAACCACATTAAATGTATTTAGAATCAGAAATCTTAGCACTCACACTTCAAGCAAATGTTTAAGGTATAACTAGGCAAGATGTGAGTTTTAATGGGCTTGTGGGTGTGAGATAGAACTTTACACTGAAAAAAGCCTGTAAAATACAAAGTTGCTACTCAAAAATATTCTTACATTTCTTTGGATTTCCTGCACATACAGAGCAAACATTTTGCTAGTATTTGAAATGTTTTTTGCAAATCTTCATGAAGTCCAACAAAGTTGGTGGACCTCACCTGTAGATAGTTTTAAGCAACCTTTTAGGAACAACAAATGTTCTTCAAGTGTGAACAGAGTCTTCAGAACTGTCCTCATTAGACTCTCCCATACCACAGCATCACCCAAGGAAATCCAAAAGAAAACAGCCTATTATGCTGTTTAAAATCTCCCAAGGTCAGCATGTGACCCAACAGGGAGAGGTTCAAAAAGTACAGCCTTTATTTTTCTTCCTAACGACCTGGTTTGTTTCCACTCCTTTCCCCTTCAAGACACATCCTTCACAGCTAGCAGCTCTTTCAATCATTTACTTTGGATGTCTGCTTGAGAACAAACGATCTTGCTCATGCAGATGAGTTTGCCAGACTTGTGTGTACTTTCCAGTCTCAGGCTCTTTATTGTTCTTGCTGAAACCTGACCCTTTGAAATGGATACCAGGACACCAAGAAAGGACAAAAAAACTTGCAGAAAAAAAAGGAAAAGTTTTTTTGTGGTAATAATCAAAAAAGCTTTGCAAGTACAAATCTTTCAGTCTGATTTCACCTGAATGAGCATAATGTAAAAAATTTATTACAAGAGCATGAAGAGATTTCTCACCTCTTGGACTGTTCCATTTTATGTAACATTCACAATGTTATCAAAAACAAACCCTTGTGGCAGTAAAACTTTAAAATCAAATATCTATTTTTCATGCTTCATAAGCTTCTCTTTAAGAGCTCTCACTAACACAGTCAAAACAAAGTTTGCTTTTCATTTCAAAATCTCAGTCTGTTCTTTCCTCAAGGTCTCAAATGGCATAAACTTACACAGTTCAAGCAAAACTTATCCTTGTGTCCACTGAAGAGCTCACATTCTAGAACATGTTGATTTGTTAAACTTCACCAAAGAAAATATCACATCTTCAACATCTATAGCTAATGCTTATTTTTATGTCCCTAACAGAGAATGATTGTTCTCAAAAAGTAACCCACAGGCTCAAATAATGTCAGGCAACTACTGCAACCTCTTTTCAGTTAAAAAAAATACGCTAAAAATGATGCCAATCTCTCTGTATGAGGACACCACCACTACAGGAACAAGAAACATTTTAAAGAAGTTCTGCAAGTTCCAGTTTCACTGCAGACAATGTAAATTTGAGGTACAAACTCAATTGCGTCAATGAAATGAACATATTAATGACAACGTTTAAGCAAGACAGGTAGTGATAAAAGTGTTTTTCTTGGCTGAAGCAACTTTTACAAAAATAACACAATGTTGCCTCTCCTGGCCTTGAAAATGACATTAATGGGTTACTTAGAGACTTGCAGTTAAATAAAAAGTTCAAAATATAGTAAAAATATTTGAGGGCAAATTATAGTCTTGGTGGGCATACTTTCAGAAAGAAGGGCAAGCTCCTGCTGTTTTAGAAAACTGCACAAAGTAAAAGAAAATGCTCCCTGATGGATTAGGTGTCAGATGGTGGGCATGTGTAACTTCCCTCCAGTTACAGACAAAGTGATACTAATTTCACTGTGTGAAAAAGCTACAGCTGCAAGAACATGAAACAATGTTATAAGTTCTGCAATTTCCCTTTCACTGCGGGGGATGTAGATAAGTTACAAATCCAAATACTTGCAACCAAACACATACATTAATTTTCACATGAGTAGGCAAAAATGTTTTGATTGTGTATTTACACAATTGTCCTTAATCAAAAGATAAGTCCTGATATATTATCACTACAATAATTTCTAAAGTTCCTCTGCATTTTTATATCTGTATCATAAAAACTAGGCAAAATCTGCATGACAACTCTGAAAAGATTCAGCAAATCCAAAAGTCACACTGTTTAAAAGTCACTATGCACATTTCACTGATTTTTAGTATACGGTAACTACGTTCAGCTAAGATTAGCACGGGATGAATATTCACAGAGTACCAAATAGTTCTCAGAAACAGACATGGGAGAAACGCTGAATGGGTAAGGTCGCCTCTTAAAACACAGGAGCATGCATTTAAAAACACGTATTTTAAACACAATGAAATTTACCAAAATTCAAAGACTGTAAAAAAAGCCACTGAACAACAAAAACCATCAGATCCAGACCTAAAAGAAATTTTACTTACTTAAGAAAGTATCTCTGTCCAGATGGTGTCTTAGCCATCTCCCAACCTGGGGGCAAAGGTACATCATCAGGGATCTCAAATGAAGACTGGCGGAGATGCTGAGAAGATGGAGCTCCAGGTCCAGTCACTACTCCAGAGGGTGTAAGTGTCCCTGGAGAAACAGCTCCCAGCTGCAGTGATGCTGGAGAGGAATGAGCTCGGACATGCTGCGGGGTCAGGGCTCCTGCTGTCCCTGCATCAGTGCTGGCCTGCCAGGAGTGAAATTATTCTCGTTAAGATTCTTGTATTTCAACAGAAATACCGCTGTCAGAAGACATTACACTTTAAATGAATCTTTCAGGAGAAATTCCTAAGTAGTCATTCTAAAGTTCTGCTTATTTTCCAGTTGTTGGTGTTCAAGAGAGCCTCCAAGTAGGTTGGCTAATTAGCATCACAAAAGCGCTTGTGTAAGTCAAGAAATATTAACTGTAAGTATGTGCTAAGTACCTTCAGATATTTTGAAAACTGAAGTTCTTAGTCCTTGGTGCAGGGTTAAGAAAAAACCTGCCAGCAGTCAGCAGACCTCGAACAGCATATCAAGGGGTTCATTACTGGACTGCACCCACACACTACCATCACACCCACCTTCTACTGGAGGAGTTAATTCATCATTCTCCTTTTGAAATGGAGGTGTGGGGGTTCAAGGACACCCACCCACACACCCTCTCTAGAGGTTTAAAAGATTACACAAAGAGAAAAACAATAGGGAAATGGCAACTAGCAGCAGTGAGCTCCAATGGAGGAAAACTGAGCAATTCAACCATTAAAAAAACCTATACAAGAAGACTGAGCACAAAATTTCAAAAAAAACCACACAAAGCACACTTGTAAGGGCATAAAGAGTCTGCCCATGCTTTACCCAAAGCAAAGCTTCAGCAAACGGTTGAAACAGTCAATCAGAAATGACTCATAAAGCCATTCACCAGAGTCACCAGCCCTAAGTACGCAGAACATCCTTGCCAGTAGTGAATACACGTCCACCGTGGAACAGAAAAGGCAGCTCTGAACACTTGATTAAAGTAAAATTGGCTTTTTTAAAATGTATTTACCAATGAACTGGTTTTATAAATACGGCAGAACATGGACACCCATAATGAGATGCATGTATCAGCCCTCACCACACCTCTCTACACCAGGTGTTGCACCATACCTGAGGCCCCACTTACACACTCTTACTGAGACTGACAGTTCTGCTTTGCTACATCTGTATGCAAGCACATGTGAAGTTTCATCTATGAAACTGGACAGGAATTAGCTCACATCTGCATTTAAACGAAATATGCAAGTAGCAAATCAGCTGAATTTGCAGCATTTTAATTCCCGAGAATCAGTGAGAATTACATCAACTTAAAGACTTTTCCTTTAAACAGAATGTTTAGTGACACGGCTAAACAAAAAAGAAAATTAAAAGTCTTATTTTAAAAGACAGTCCACAACAAATCATTCTCTGGCTTTAGCTGGATTTCGAGTTTATCTTTTAGGAGCCACCGAGTGGTACAAAGAACAGTGATCCAACTAAATATGCGTTACAGATGAAGAGTAACATATGCAAGGAAGATAAGGCTAAGCTTAAAAGTACAAGCTGTATGTATACCACACGTTATGTGCATTTCAAACACAACAGCTATTAACTGCAGTTACTATATTTAACGAGACACAGCACCAAGTGTAGATGAATGTCCACCAGTTCACGTTTGTACACAATGGAACTGTGGCAAGATCTACACAAACTAGGAAAGGACTATACATAAAAACCTTATCCCTTGCTAGATTTCGGTATGTTATTAAAAGTCTGCAACTCAGAAGCTAGCAGAACTACAAAGGCAATCCAGCTCCACCCCTTTCAATTTTCTTTCCAGTCTTGCTATATGAAGACCAGACTGATTTTTTTGGGTATTTGGAAAATGAATTAACTCCTAGGCTGGAAGAGTACATGCTAAGGTTCAGCCTGGAGTGAACTTTTGAAGTCAACTTATATATCCTTCAAAACAGAAGTTTAATAATGGAAATGTTGTCAGACCCTTAACAACAAGGGTACCAGGCACCGGTACACACTGAGAGTTTCACCCTTACCGGCTACACAGATAAAGTGGCAATAGCCAATAATAAAACTTATTTTATAGCTTAGCAACAAAGTTCATTACTTAATAACACTCGAGTAGGCACAGCCTCCTTCCAAAAAGTTGGTAACAGCAGCCTAAACATTAACTCCCAGTCGTCCTCGCACCAGCACTTAGGTCTTGGCGCAGAAGTTCCTCTGCTTAAAGACCGAACGCTCTCGGAGGGCGAGCGACGACCCTGCCCCGCATCCCCCACCC
>NW_008654267.1:4615-7180 GCF_000695815.1 Acanthisitta chloris | reverse complement strand
TGGCTGAGGTTAAACCACGACAAAAATACAGTTTGGGGCTTTGTATGCAAATAAACATCTGCAGAGAAATTCCCATCAGCTCTTATATATGTATGATCTGAGATCCCTATATTGAGGCCTTGTTAGTCTCAACAACATGCTGCTGAAAGAAACACGGCAGCTATAAGGAGATTCATTCATTTCTATAAAAAATGTAGACCTAATTAAATGGAACTGCTTGTGCTTTCATTTTACCTCAAGCCACCATTCGGCAGGCAAGAACAAAAAATGGGATCTTGTACCATGACAGTCCCGTGTGCAACAAGCTGGAAAAAACCAAACCAGCTTACGGTTTCAACCCAATCAACAATTCTGGTGTTCATAGGCACTATTTCCCAGGAAATCTAGTTGAAAATATGCATTTCTGGTTCATAAAATGAGATCATTTGATATTTATTATTGCAGAACTATTAGTCAACCCAAGATTCTGCTCTAAATGATGACTTTACAGGCAGTATGATGTATTTCAGCAAAAAATATGCTCTTGTAATCTAGTGAGACCTTAAGTCCTTAAATACAAAGTTACTTTCCTGCCGTGGCTCCAATTTACTTTTTCGTAGTGTTAGCAGAATTCCAACTGTGATTTTGTCTGTTGCAAATGTTCAACAATTTACAGGAGAAATTTCCAGTCATTAGGTTTTTTAAACTTTCAACATATAAAGATTAAAGAATGAATGTGCAATCAGGATATAGAAAATCCAGCCTTTGCAAGAATGAAATACATGGTTCAGCTTCTTAAACCCCAGAGGAATTCATAACATCATTGTTACTTCTCTTTTGTGTCTCTTTCAACTAAATGGGTTCCTTAGAGAGATGGTTTAGTAAACTAGAAAATGCAGTGATAAAACTTTATTTTCTTGCTGGCTTTACATGGAAAATGTCCAAGCACTTGTTTCTAATAAAAAATTTAACACCTTCTATTACAGTTAACTTTTTCTCCTTACTGTTCCTAAAGGCATGAACACTTACCTTTTCTTTGGTTTAAAGAAGAAGGTGCATCTAAGCTCTACTACAGAGAGTGTAGGTATTAGAAAAAATCCCTTCTTAGATGGCATCTTCATGGTATGCTGTGCACAAGTGTGGACTTGTGGGATCCTGAGCAGAAGTCAAGGAATGGGTGCTTCCAAACTCCTCTGCATTTACATGTCATTATGCTGAAAATCTCCTTTGGCCAAACTAGCTTCTGCTTGGCAGCGATTAAGAGAGGAATGTGCACAGAAGTGCAGACATTTGTTCTTGCCCTGCTAAAATCCCTGAGCCCATTAAAGGCCTCTCCTGGGACAGTGAAAAAAAAAAAAAAAAAGTTCAGTTTGTGCTTTCACTTGCAGTTTCGAGACTTCTCCATGACTATATTGGTATACAGGCTGTATTTGGCAAAGGGGCCATTTAAAATCACACTTCACTGTATTCTTCCATAAACAATATCTTCTAGAATGTGAAAATTATTCTGCCAGGACTTAGATTCTTATCCCAGTAGTTCCCTCTAAATCAAATGTTTGAGACTTTGCAAACCCACAACACATTTTCCTTCTTATACCCATATCCTCGGACATACAGGAGACATTGCCATTGAGCATGCTTGCAGGCAAAGTGCTGAATGCACATAGGGAGTAAAATAAAACCATACCAAAAAAGTATTTTACTTTGATATCTTAGGTGCATAATATTTTATATGCATATTCTGTAGTTATATACTTGTAAATCTATTTTAGTTGTGTAAAAACAGCCATGGGAATAACCTATGTGTAGGTTTTGATGCAGACACTCTAATATTATAATGTGGTGAAAGTACTAAACTATTTTTTTTCAAATTGTGAGTTACAAAATATGTTAGAACAAATAAAATTCATGCATATGTATGTTGTGTGTAGCTCTATGAACCTATTTCTTCCCATTTTTGTTTAACATATATATATATATTATGCATCAACATATACAAATGTTTTATAATCCAATAAAAATCATGTTCATTGTTTATTTAACATTGAAAGTTATTCAGATAATGTAAAATCTTTGTTAGAAGTACACATGAATTATACTCCTAAATCCTCATACTTGTTACCTCTGCACTTTATGCATGTTACTTAAAGTGATACAGTCTCAGAAATAACTTTCCAATACCAAAAGCTATAATAATACTCTAAAGCTATTGTTGGAAAAAAAACGTATTCTGTGGTGTCAGATATCATAAATAGTCAATCCATTTAAAAGTCAGCATTCCATTAGCTGATCTGAAATTTAATATCCGTATAGAAAGAAAATTAAAAGAAGAATCAGTTTCCTTATAAATGAAGGCTATAGACATTATGAAATGCAGATTTAGAAAATAAAGAAATACAGCTAGTTAATTTCTGTTACTAGTATACATACTGAAAGAGAGCAGCAGTTACAGCAGAATGCAGCCCACTGCCTTCTAACAATTATATGAAGACAAGATATTCTTGCAATAATGAATGTTATAATTTAATATTGCATTTAACATTGCATAGACCATTTGATATGAAAAGATAGGAAAGCAGCAGGTAA
>NW_008654267.1:0-4593 GCF_000695815.1 Acanthisitta chloris | reverse complement strand
CACTCTTTCAGATGAACTGCGTGGAATTCAAGTAGTAAATGTTACGTTTTTATGTTATGTTCTTGTGCTTGTGGCAATTGAAACTACAAAACATGTTAAAGAACAAGAACAAAACCAAAGAGAGTAGGATCACCAAATAATTACAAAGATGGCTTTGCTATCTAGGACACACACACATGCACTGCAATGTTATCTCATCAGGGAACCAATTGCATCCAGGAGCCTTTTGGAAGAAAGATGTAGGAACATGTTTGCTTCTATTTGAGAAATGATATGAGGGGCTATTTTTGAATGATTAATTAAAGGGAATCAATCTTCATTGCATTGCCACTGACATGAAAAGCACCATAGCTGTGCAATAATTGCTTGCAATTATTCAACTACCCCTTTGGCAAGGACAATGTAATTAGTCCTGGTAGTGTCAAGAGATTTTCTTTATACCTAACAAATTGGCAGTTTTAATCAAGTGTTGCTGAGAATTTATCATAACACAGGCAAGACAATAGGTGAAGGTACAAGGCCCCAAGCTGTGTGAATCCTATCTACGACAGTACAAATTTACAGTACTAACAATGTGATGAATGCTACCAATCCCTGAATAAGCTGATTATAATTGTGTATCAGTATCACGCACAATAGTGCTTGTTTGTATAAAATTATGGTCACAACCCTTTTAATGCCTTGTTACCTAGCCTGCTTTAAGACTTCATACCTATTATTGTGGTCACCTGTTATCATGAGTGAACCTGAATACATCTTTCAGGGAGCTGCTGCGCTGTCAGGAGATGTCACATAGGTCCAAACCTCAGGCCTGCTGAAAATAAGCACTGGTAAAGGCAGAAGCCTTGTTCAGGGCCTGTGCTCTGAATTCCCACAAGCTGAGCCTCCCACATTCAGAAGGAACAGAGAGCTAGAAACTCTTGGAGTGTGTGTCAAAATGAAACCAGTCTGTTATGAAGTTAGTAAGCTGTAACTTATGTTCTCTAGCCAGATTCTTGGCAGACATTTAAAAGGGACTGATGTCTTAAGCACTCTTTAGCCCCTATGTTATGCCACATTTTGTCAGATTGGCTTGTTCCTGCTGTTTGAATGCTTGTATTTGCATTCAGCTACTAGGTCAGTCATGTTTCTGCTAGCTACAAAAGATTTATGCCAGTGCTGAATTTGGTAGCACCTCTTTCATTAGCATAGCTGGAGGAAGTGCCTTTCAAATTGCCATGCTACAGATGGTGCGTTCAGTGTGTACAGAGCGTTGACATGAGAGAAATCAGACTTACAGAGGTAGCCATTGGAAAAGACAACACATGCTAAAATTGATTGCGCATCTGAGATAGTACATCTCTCAATTACACATAGATTCGGCTGTATCTCATATACTGTTGTGCTTGGTAAATGTGCATGCAGTTTTCCTTTGCTAAATCTTTAATAGGTGTTGCATGTTTATTTTTATATTACATAAAGTAGAAATACTTCACTGGTAGCTGTTATTATGCCAGTAAGACAGACAATATGGGTAGTCCTTCCAGTAAACTTGTAACAAGATTGTTTTTATTGTTACCTACCTCTCTTACAGTTGCTGTTTGAATACTAGCTCTTTTTTTTGGATTAGTGAATGAAAAGTATGCTCTACAAATAGTTTATAACATATAAAAACTGTCCTGTTCAGCAAGACACAGTCTAGATGGGTGATACGTAGCCAATAGTTTTCTGCCCATCTTGGAAATTAACATAGTTTTTAAACCAGAAAATGTAACAAGAAAGTAGGGTCCCTTCTCCCAGACCTCCCAGAAAGCAGATTTGGAGAACTGTTGGTTCAGGTTACATATAGGTGTACAAGCTGGACAAGGCAGAGATGTTTAATGTTTTCTTTACTTCTGTCTTCAACACTGATGATGGACTAAGGGGATCCCAGACCCCTGAGCTGGAGGACCATGGCTGCAAGAATGATAAACTCCCAGCTGACCCTAATATTGTGAGGTATCTGCCGCTCCAGCTGAATTACTATAAATCTATGGGGTCTGATGGGATTCATACTAGAATATTTAAGGAGTTGTCTGATGCCACTGCAAGGCCTCTCTTGATGATTTTTGAACAGTCTTGGGAATCTGGAGAGGTTCCAGATGACTTGAATCTTGCTAACATTTTTCTGATTTTCAAAAAGGGCAAGAAGGATAACCCTAGTAACTACAGGTCTGTTAGTCTCACTTCAGTGCCTGGTAAGGTTATGGAAAAGATTATTCTGAAAGGTATTTAAAAACATCTGAAGGGCAACACAGTCATTGGCCACAGCCAGCAAGGCTTCATGAGAGGAAGGTCCTGCTTGTCGAGCCTTATTTCCTTCTATGACTAGGTTGCCCACCTAGCTGATCATGGGAAGCCAATTGATGTAAACTTTTTAGATGTCAGTAAAGCTTTTGATACACTCTCACAGGACTTGAAGGGCTATTAAGCAAATTCACACACAACACAAAACTAGAGGGAGCTGTTGACTCCCTTGATGGCAGAGGGGCCCCGCAAAGAGACCTTTATACCTCAGAGGACTGGGCACTCACCAACTGAATGAAGCTTAATAAGGGAAGTGCAGGATTCTGCATTGAGGATGGAGCAACCCTGAATATACCAACAGACTGAGGAATGAGATGCTGAAAAGTAGCGCTGTGGAAAGGGTGCTGGGGGTCCTCATCGATGGCAAGTTGAATATGAGTCAACAGTGTGCCCTGGCAGCCAGGAAGGCCAGGAGTGCCCTGGAGTGTATCAGACAAGGCAATGCCAGCTGGCTGAGGAAGGTGATTGTCCAGCTCTACTGTGCTGGTGCAACCTCTCCTTGAATATTGTGTGCAGTTTTGGGCATCACAATACAAGAAAGTATTAAAGTGTCCAAAGGAGGACAACATGGGTGGTAAAGGGTCTTGAGTGGAAGCCATATGAGGAGTGGCTGAGGTCACTTTGTCTGTTCGGCTTGAAGGAGTCTGAGGGGAGATGTTGTCGGTGTATACTACTTCCTCATGGGGGGAAGTGAATGGGCAAGCACTGACCTCTTCTCTCTGGCAACCAGTGACAGGACACGAGGGAGTGGCCTGAAGCTGAGTCAGGGGAGGCTTAAGGTTGGATATTAGAAAAAGGTTCTTCACTCAGAGGGTGGCTAGACACTGAAACAGGCTCCCCAGGGAAGTGGTCACAGCACCAAGCCTGCCAGAGTTCAAGAGGCATTTGAACAATGCTCTAAGGCACAAGGTGTAATTTTCTGGATGTCCTGTGCAGAGTCAGGAGTTGGACTTGATGATCCTTGTGGGTCCCTTCTAAGTCTGAATATTATGTGAATGTGATTTTGTGTAATGCTTAGGCCCAGAATAAGGGGAAGAAAACCACAATTTCCCCCATAACTCTTTGTTTTTTCACCTCTTTGCAGACTGGAAAAAGGAGGGGAAAAATGTTTTCAGTCATCTATTCTTTTTCCTTTTCCTTTAAACAGCTCTAAACACAACTCTTACACATCCTGCTGGCCATCGTGCAACACAAAGAAGCCAGTAAGATAACAGCAGAAGCATTATTCTTTCTGCCTTTGAGCATAGTGTTCAGCTTCATAACCTACCAATTTCTGCTAGATACATTGCCCAGTGACTTCATGCCTTCTACTTTTGCTTGTCTGTTTCTAAAGGAAGTAGTATGTTGTCTTTTTAATATCCACTGTCTCTGAGACTTTTTTTTGAGCTCAGACTACAAAACCTTTCCTTAGGCTACATTTCCATTTTCCGTGTTTTATAACCTCATGAGTGAAACTGCATTGCACGCTGACAGAGGCATACATTACTTGCGGCAATGTGTTGGGTTGTTGCATTGTATTGAACATCTCCACTCATCCCCCACCCCGACCCTCTCTCAGAAATAAAAAGGAAGGATGAAAAGGAAGGGAAGAAGAGAGAGCACCCAGAAGAGAAAACCATAGTACACATATATAATCTGAGAAATCTTTACCCCTTCAAAGGTCTCTTATCTTAATGACTTCCTAAAGAAGTTGTCTTGTCAAACATATTTAAAAGTTTTTGCCTCACATGAATGGAAGAAATTTGGTAACAGCATAGCACAAGATAAAGAAACTCCTTGGTTTTGTAGAAGCATGCAAACATTGAATAAATATAGGTACTGATTATCAAATAATTTTGCTTCATCAGCACTACATTTCTTTGAGCGCTCTCCATTCTACCGTGATTTATCTTACAAAGACTAATAAGTGTAGGAAAAAAATTAGAGAGACAAAGGCACAGTTTGAATTAAATCTGGCCACTTCTGTCAGGGATAGCAAAAAGTGTTTCTACAAATATATCAATAACAAAAGGAAGGGCAAGGAAAACCTTCATGCCTTGTTGGACATGGGAGGGAACAGAGTCACCAAAGACAAGGAAAAGGCTAAGGTACTTAACACCTTTGCCTCAGCTTTTAACAGTAGGACAGGTTGTCCTCAGGACAACTGGCCTCTAGAGTTGATAGAGAGAGATAGGAAGCTAAATAACCCACCTGAAATCCATGAGGAAATGGTTAAAGCTCTCCTTACCTGCTTGAATCCTCACAAGTTTGTGGGACTAAATGAGATCA
>NW_008654266.1:38872-44393 GCF_000695815.1 Acanthisitta chloris | reverse complement strand
ACCCCCGGGCAGGCAGCACTCCTCGGCGGCCTCCGCCCGCCCCGGTCGCTTACACGGCTCAGCGTATTACTTTTCAACTTGTCGCTGCGCCTTGCTTTACCACAAGGCTGCTTTTTATGCTAGTAAAACACAGGGATGGTGTGACTGTAGCCCGGGTGCAGCAGTACTGCTGCTGAAAAGAATTCAGGGCTGTAGCTAAAGCAGGATTTGTGTTTCAGCGAAGAGCTGACATTTCACATTGTTATGAAAGAACTGCTTGCAGTCTGAAGTTTAAGACATTGAGCCCTCATTCCTACTGGGAATGAGTAGAGTTGAGATCCCTGCTGGTAGGGAGGGTGTGAGAAAATGGTTGTATTATGAGGAGAAGGCTGAGAAGAGACTGGAACAAGTTGAATTCTGAAGTGAAGGAGAGACCCACTGTTTGTTTTCTTTCATCCTACTGTTTTCCCTACTGTTATCATGCCTTCAATACAATACAGAGCAATCTGATGGCGAAGTGACCTGTGAGCATCTAGAGCAGCTGCTGAGAGACTAGTCTGAGGTACAGCACTCTGGATGGAGCGAGAAATAAAGCTTGAAAGCAAGTACACCTGTATGCTAAGGAGAACAGGGATGGCCAGACCCTGTGAATACCGGAGTATGGGGGGGCTGACATTTGCTCACTGGTGGCAGCCAATATTGCAGAAAAGGAGAGCCAATTTGGAGTTGTTCACTTGGGGTGTATGAAATAGTTCAGTGTAGCACCTCATGGAAACTAGGCACTTTCTGCACAGTGGAAATTTTGCATGTGTGTGCGCCTCAGCCTGACACCTGGGAGACATGGTGGTAGCAACAATATGTTAGTGTCAGGGCAGAGCGATGTAGAATGTAAGAACAGAAAGGCAACATTTCTGCCTACAGCCCACAACATATATAGGGTTTTGTCTGATGGGAAGCCAAGCCAGAACTACCTTCTGCAGTGCTGCTGCTCTGCAGGGAGAGTGACAACCTACAGCAATCTTATCCCTTGGTTAAACTGGAGAGAAAAAGGAGGAGGGAGGATGCTAGGGAAGGTCTACTGTGGTCTGTTTTGTTTGCGGTTGTCTTGCAAATCTGTACAGCTGTTAGGCTCTGTATGGTTTGCCTTAGATTTGTTGTGCTTGGGTTTTTTAAATGTGATTTTTGTAGAAGCAAAACACTTGTGGGCAAGTAAGTATTGCATAGAAGAGCTTTTATCCCTGTAGCATTTGTGTGGGAGCTAAGAGCATAAAAACTGTCATACTTTGTACCTGTGATCCAGCTGGGGTCTCCAGCATTCAGTAAAAAGATAAAAAGCTCCCTTAGTGAACTTATGAAATAATTGACATGTTTACAAGGTTTTTTTCACAGTGCCTAATGGTTAAATGCAGGTTTTAAACATTTTGGTTTCCTTACAATCTGTCTGGGTTTTTTTCTGAGCATTGCAGCTCTCAGAGTGTGCTTGCTGCTGTGTGAATGGCTAGAACTGCTTTGGTTCTTGTCGATTACTGGATTCTGTAGTAGCTTGTAACAGTGGGATTTTGCTGTGTAATTACACTGGGGGAGGAGACACCTTTTTATTTTTTTTTCTGCGTGTTTGTTTTGAAGTAGCCTCTCAGCATACTTACTGTTTTCAGAAGTGCTTCATCTCTGGATCATTGTGCAGTTTTCCTCGGAGAAATAACCTTATCCATCTTCTGTTTCTGATTATGAAGTATTTACAGAAAAGAAAGAGTAAAGTTGTCACTGTGACATTTCAAGCTAATTCTTTGAAATAGGTGCAAGATTTTTGAGGCAAGGAGAAGTTGACTGTGATGCTTTTACTCCTCTGTTTGCTATTCTTCCATTTCTGTTATCTTGACTCAGCTATTAGACATTTTGGAAAAGGACATGCCAGGAAGATAGATTTGTCTGGTTTGCAAAGGGAACCAATGTAAAAATCCCTTCTGGTTAGACAGTTGTGTCCTTGGGCAGGCAGATTCTGAATTGTCTCACCTTAGGTCTTGTATTGCAAAGCTCATGAAGAAAGTTGATGAGCGCCAGGAACTACAGAGAAGAGAGATTCCAGGTATACTTGAGAACAAACAGAGCCTAGAGGAAATCTCAGAATGTAAACAAACAAGTTAGGCCAGCACTGAAATCCGGCAGTGGCTCCAAGTGAGAGAATGGTGTTTATCTGGAAAAAAGCACAAAAGGCAAATGAAAATCAAGAGTTCTTAAGATTTTATTGTTCGACAGTAAGTTTTCAGACTGAAGAGAATGAGAAGTAGCAAAAATACCTGGGAAGTTCTGAGCTAGAGTCTGGAGACCTTATTTTTTCACTGAAGAACACCTACCAAGTTCATAATGTTATAAATAACTGTCACATGCCATTTTTCAAATTCCATTTCTAGGTAAATGTTCAAACCTGTAAAACATGGTATGTTATGTATGGTTAGAATAATGCTTCATGGGACAGCTGAGCTGTCAGGACCAGTTAGCTGCTGAAACGGGTGCCTTGCTCTGAGGCTTTTGACTCCCCAGTTTTCTCCTTGCTTTGACATGGGAGACAAAGTGTATGTGGAGATTGTACTCTCCAGCACCTTTTTACTTTGCTCCCAGTTTAGTGAGCTGGTTTATTTTTACACCCTTATTGGAGGGTTTCTGACAGTTCAATGAACATGAATGGTCTCATATGAGGGATCAGATTAGCACCAAGGGCTGGTGGCACGTGTGAGGCAGGAAGATGCAAGTGGGTAAGGGACACAGAAAGGGGTGAGCCTACCCTTTTCGCATCAGTGAGCTGTTAGTTGTCCTATGACACCTTTTGCTGAATCCCTTTGAGTTAATATAGACAGAAAAGTGTCCACTCCATGTGTGCCTTTGTTTCATAGCATGAAGGAAAAGGTCATCAACCTTTTCTTTCACTGTAAATGTTCCATACAGCACGTGTTAAATCATTTCATGAACCAATACTGCATAATTGTTTGTAGCAGCACTGTAAGTCCTGCATGCATCTCATTTACAGCATTGTAATGAAGTTCATATTGGTATTCTTCTCAAGATTTGAGGAAAGAAATGCATGATAAGACTAGTTCTAAAGTTCATGTAGAAAATAGTGAAAGGGCACCTAATACAGAGGAAAGTGATCGTGGGTGTTCTGTTCATATTGTCCTGTTGCTAATGAATAATATACTGAAAGACGTATTTCTTAATACAAATCCTTTAGTTTCTATGAAAGAGAAGAGTGAAATCTTGAGACTAATTTTGGGAGACTGTAAAATTATTTACAGTGGATGCCTTAGAGAATTTGTTCAGCTGCTGAGTGAAGACTTAATTTGCCAACATCAAGTTTCCACAAGCCATATTCCTCTGTACCTTCCAGATTTTCTGGGTTGTCCTCACCTGTTGCTTTATCCTGTTACTTCTAGCTCTTTAAATTTCTGATTGTCCCAGAAACAGAGGAAAAGTAAAATGTTGAAGGTGGAATACTGTAACTCAGAGAAATGTTGATGCTAGAGCTAAACTGGTCTAAAGATTTAAGCCCAGAAAACTGATCACAATTTAAAGTAAATGTATTTCTTTTCTGCTTACGTGTTTCCTGTATTGATTATGTAAGCTGTAGTGCTAGCAAATGGGAGTTACTGGGTTTGCTTCTCTTACAGGTTTGTGATGTTTCAGGTTTTGTTGTTCTTTCATACCTTGTTGACTGACCAAGTAATCTCTTCTGTATTCATCTTGGCCCTGGGTTTTTCTGATTACCTTTATTTAACTGCTATGACTCCTAACAACAAAAGCCTTTCCTCATAAGATTATATCAAATATTCAGAAGATTCTCTTAAAATTGTTCTCTTACTCCTGAACGACAGTGGGTCAGTCTTTATGAGGCTTCCATGAATGCTCTTGCACTTCTGACATTTTGCAAATAAGCCTTGGCTGCATGTTAAATACTCTTTCCTTGTTCATGTGAAGTTGATGTACTGTTAATACTAGACCTAGAAGTGTCTTGTCCAAATCAGAGTGTTAATGAAGGCAGTATTCCAGTGCCATCTTTGCATTGCTTAGTTCAGTATAACTTGATGAGAAATTCTCATATGCTTTTTTTCAGTTTGGTTTCATGCTCAAAGAAGGAGCCTTGTCTCGAGCTGGGCTGTTTGTTGTATCTAGGAGACCTTATCATCAGTCATCAAGGCACAAATTTTATAAGATAAATGTGCCAAATTTTGTTCTCATATGTCCTTTATCATATTTCTGGGCATTACTATTTATGTTTTTCCAGATTTTGAATTAGTCTCAGTCTTTTCATATTAGTAAGTGACAATTGTCATACTCTAGATAGGAGTTGTTTACTACATGTGGGAACTGAAGGACATTCTGTGGTATTAATGTGTGCTAAATAATCCCTAAATAGTAAGCAAAACTGTGCAAGGAAAGAGCATATGTCTTCTATCTGCAAACTGCTATCTGAAATATGATGATTTGATGATAAATTGCTTCAAGTAACATATTTAAGCTTTGTTATGGAAAAAGTGTGGTTTATGCAATTTTTATATGCAAGTTATTAAATGTAAACTGAATTTTCAGGGGGAATTGTCCTAGAGTAGTGTATTGTACATTTAGCCACATCTGTTTCATTTTGTGCATGGAGAGGACTGACGTTTGTGTTGTGGCTTCCTAAGAGCTTCAGGTCAGGTAGAATTTGTTTGGTTGGTTTTTCTTTCTATCCATGTTGGCTCAATTTTACCTCAGATTTATCTCATATTCAAGAGTATTTTGTTTATGCCTGTTTGGCTCATGAGAACATCTCCAAGACTCTTATAGGCCTCATGTAGTTCAGAATCATTCCAGGCTTTTCTAGCTAATCTGTTCTGAATTTGACCTGAATAACATTAGAAATTACTTTGTGCCTTTTTTTTTTGTTTGGATTCCCACACTGTACTTGGTACAAGTTAATATTAAATAGCATAACAAACTAGAAAGCTGTTGACATCTTATATTTTCATTGCTAGCAAGTATTGTTTTCCTAAGATTTATCTCCTGAGAGGAGAAAGGATTGCTTTAGAGAAATATGCTTGCCTTCACTAGCCTAACAATTGGTAATCTGTTCCAATGTGGGTGTGTATGCACACTCTTCTCTGAAATGTTTTCTCAGTCATGAGGTTCCCTATAGTAAGTTCCCAGCCGGGAAAAGGAAGTGTGGTTTCAGCAGAAACTGATCTTTTTTTCTGAATGACAGTTTGGTGTCTGTCCTTTTTTTCAAGCTCCCCACACTTAAGATGAATTTCCTCTCCTGCACTGGTCTGAATAAAAGCCGTCTGAAATGCAGCCTCATAATGGTCATCTACAGACACCGTTTCAGTTCTTGTGTTAGTAAAGACTTTCCAGACCTGTTTGTGGGGTTGTGCACACAGGAAAGGGGAACAGGCTGCTCTGTGTGCAAAGCTCTTCTCATTCCAAAATTAATATCTACAAGGGACATTACAGATGCAAGTGTGCTCACCCTTGTGTTTCTTTTTTGGCCTGCCATTCATTGCCTGTGCTCAGA